>NC_061509.1:161312884-161333144 GCF_022539505.1 Lolium rigidum | reverse complement strand
CGTGTTCCGTTACTATTGCTCTCATATTATCGCTGCTTTCACATCACCCCCGTTACTAGTGCTTTTCCAGGTGCAGCTGAATTGACAACTCAGTTGTTAAGGCTTATAAGTATTCTTTACCTCCCCTTGTGTCGAATCAATAAATTTGGGTTTTACTTCCCTCGAAGACTGCCGCGATCCCCTATACTTGTGGGTTATCACCCACTGTAGTGGATTTGTCGATGAAGTTAAAGCTGTCGACACTGCTCGAGTCATCGCTTATATAGGAGTCCGCGGATGACTCGAAGGACATGTCGCTGCAGATCTTGGCGAGCTTTTCGCTTGCCCTGGTGCTGATGAAGCGTGGCGATGAAGTCTCCTCTTCGCCTGACTCGATTGACGATGTTGAGTTTGAAAAATCGGAATCGACCGCCGACAATCCCGACGAGATCGGAATTTCGAGACGATACGCTCCCTCTTTCTCGATGCGAAAGTGGAATCTTCCGAACGTCATCTCCATAGGCCCCTCCAGATACGCATATGCATCCAAACGGGAGGGCGGGGGAGGAACAAAATCGACAAGACCAGTTGTGATCTGTTTACCTCGATCCATCGCGTTGCTTGCAGTTGATGAAGTCGACGATCTTGAACGTGCCATCGAGATCAGATCCTTGACGCCTCTAATTCCCACAGGCGGCGCCAATTGACAAGGTATTAACTTGTCAATGCCTACGGGTTGTAGACTAGGGTTTAGTTGGAAGTAGAGGGCAAGTAGATCTCGAAGGTTTCAGCCGAAAAGTACTCGACGATTATGGAAACTAGGGTTTGAGAGACAATGATTCGATGCTTTCTTTGTCCCTCGACTCCCCTTATATAGGAGGTGGAGCCGAGGGATTCGTATTGTACAAGTTACTGCAGTCCGGGAGGGTTTCCAACTCATCCCGCAAGATTACAAACATCATCTCCTAATACAACTCTAACTTTCCTTAATATCAACTTGGGCTTCCGATTCTTCTTATTCTTCGAGTCGTGGGCCTTCAGTAAACCCCGGGTACTATCTTCGGCAGGCCCATTGGGGATGCCTATGTCACACACAGAGAGAAGGAATCGATTATAATGAGACTTTCTCTCTTGTGTCATCTAAAGATTCTTTTAGGATCGTCATGGCTCTGGTAGCTCATTTCGACCTAGAATTGCATCAAATGGACGTTAAGACGGCATTTCTAAATGGTGACCTTGATGAAGACGTATACATGACTCAGCTTGGAAGGTTTTGTTGTGGAAGGAAAGGAACATTTAGCATGTCTCGAAGAAATCCATCTATGGCTTGAAGCAAGCTTCAAGACAAGTGGTACCTCAAGTTCGATAAGATTATTAGAACTTTTGGTTTTACTCGAAAATGTTAAGGACAACTCGCATTTATGTTAATTTTAAGGGCAGTAGGTTCACAATATTAGTCCCGTATGTGGATGACATATTATTGGCCTGCAGTGATAAGGATATGCCGCACGAGACCAAGAATTTTCTCGTCTTCCAATTTTGATATGAAAGATCTCGGTGAAGCTTCATATGTCCTCGGCATTGAGATTCATCGAGATAGGTCTAAAGGTGTGTTGGGACTATCACAAAAGGCATACTTTGAGCGAGTAATAAAGAAATTCAATATGCATAAGTGCTTCGGCTCACCTGCCCCAGTAGTCAAGGGCGATAAGTTTGGGACATTTCAATGTCCGAGGAACCAAATTGAAACTGATCAGATGAAGTCGGTTCCTTATGCTTCAGTTGTCGGAAGCATCATGTATGCACAAGTTTGTACACACCCTGACTTGGCTTTTATAACCGGGATGCTTGGCAGATTCCAATCAAATCCAGGACTAGACCACTGGAAGGCCGCAAAGAAAGTCTTGCGTTATATGCAAGAGACAAAAGGGTACATGCTTACGTACGTAAGGTCCGATAACCCACAAGTTGTTGGTTATTCAGATTCCGATCATGCCGGTTGTGTGGATAGTAAGAAATCCACGTCGAGGTTATGTATTCACACTTGCCGGAGGAGCTATATCGTGGAAAAGTTCCAAACAAACTATAGTTGCTTCATCTACGATGCAAGCAGAGTTTATAGCATGTTATGAGGCCACTGGGCAGGCTGTATGGCTAAAGAATTTCCTTCCCGGACTTAAAGTGGTCGACAGCATTTCAAAACCACTTCTATTGTACTGCGATAATGAACCCGCAGTTTTCTATGCGAATAACAACAAGTCAAGTGATGCTGCCAAACACATTGACATTAAGTATCATGTTGTGATGCATAGGATCCAGGATCAAACAACTAATGTTAAGCATATAAGTACGACTCGTATGCTTGCGGATCCGCTAACGAAAGGCTTACCACCCAGAATTTTTCGTGAGCATGTTGCCGGCATGGGATTACTGGAAGCCTTATGATTCTGGAATAAAGGGACCACAATAAGAACCACTCACAGTAAGTATTATGTTATCCATTTCGAAATAGGCTGGTATGCTATAAATGTTGAGGTTCAATAGCATTTTCATTGGCTGTTGCAACACCTCACTTTGGTTTATTATTTCTATGGAGAATGGGCAAATGAAGTTAACCTAACGATCAAGGGGGAGAATGTTGGATTGATCTGTCAGGTTAATATACTCGTCGAGTTCGACTAACGTGATAAAAGAGATATTTTCGAAAACACTTAACGTTAAGAAGAAAAGGGGGCCCATCGGACCAACGTCCGGGACGACCTTTTCGTACGTGACTTATCTCTAAACGCCCGATCGGGGGCGTCGCTAACCAACTAATGGTTCGTGGCCCCCTGTTGCATGCGCACATAAAAGGGGGAGCCCCGGTGGCTAGCGATCTTATCTGTTAGTCGCCTAGTCTCGCTGCTCCCCGATATTCCTAAGGCTCTGCACCGATCGCAGTCCGCGCACAAGCAACGGGAAGGTTGGAACCTCGTCGCTCCGTTCCGGGCGCGTGCGGTGGCGGCCCGAGGGGATCAGGAGGATCCCCGGATCGTCATCGACCACAAGTTCGTCATCAACACCGCCACACCAAGCCTGCCTCACGCAGGCGTCGATGGGATCGTCAATGCCCCGTAATGCATCTCTAAACTTCTCTGTTCATGTTCAGTAGGTGTTCTAGATGGCTGCCTTTCACGGTCTTGTGCTACTGTTATCACCAGAATTTGACCAGATCAGAGGTGGGCCGCGATTGGAGATGGGTTTGAAGAATATATATAGAAGAAATACATGAATCGGCCTTGTGTACCAAGTTTGGGCTAGATTGCCCGTGTATCTGTACCATAGTAGGATACGTGTCGGTTAGAAGTTAGAGTTTAACCCGTACACGGTTAGGTGCACGCCTTGAATTAGAAAGTCCCCGGACTATAAATATGTATCTAGGGTTTATGAAATAAACAACAACCAACGTTCAACACAAATCAATCTCGGCGCATCGCCAACTCCTTCGTCTCGAGGGTTTCTTCTGGTAAGCATCAGCACAAGCTTATTATGTTGTTCATGCGTTGCTCGTACTGAAGCCTTTTTGATGGCGAGCAACGTAGTTATCTTAGATGTGTTAGGGTTAGCATTGTTCTTCGTATCATATGCTGTCGTAGTGCAACCCTTATACATCTAGCCACCCTTACACCTATCTTAGGTGTAGGGGCGGCACCCCGCTTGATCATTGTTTAGTAGATCCGATCCGTTACTGGTTGCTCCTTGTTCTTCAAGGATTAGTTTAATATCCGCAATAGTTAGGCCTTACAAAGGGTTGGAGGATCCAGCGGCGTGTAGGGTGTAGTTTGCTAGCCCTAGACGAGGACGTTCCGAGGATCAACCTCGTGTTGGTTTTTAGGCCCTGTCTAGGATCGGCTTACGATCACCGTACGCGAGCGCGAGGCCCAATCACGAGTAGGATGTTCCGATTATGCGGTGAAAACCCCGGATCGTAGTAGGTCGCTTCGAGCTTTATCTTGATCAAGCAGGACCACCATCCGATCGTACACCTCGTACGTATCATGGGTGGATCGGCTCTTTGAGCCGATTCACAGGATAACCTGAGAGCCGATCGAGGCTCGTATTTAATGTTTACGTGAATGCCATGCAGGAAACTAAGCGAGGCATCATCCAACACCTTCCTGACCAGGTATAGGTCAGGTGGCACGCTCTTACGACAGAATCGGACGTGCGTGCAGAAGGCTTTGCGGGCCGTCGCTCGGAGGGACCAGGGCCAGCCGCAGTCCTGGGAGATTCCCGGCTCTACGGTGTTGCCCGTCGCTGCCCGCCGGTGGGTTTCTAACCGAAACACATTCTGGCACGCCCGGTGGGACAATCTTCGACATCCACCACATCGCCATCTACATCCGAGATGGCGGAAGGCACTCCGGTCAAGTACGAGGATCTGACTGAGGAGCTCAAGAAGAAGCATGACGAGATCAAGGCAGGTCCTCGAAGCCGACCTCATCGGCTCTTTTCACGAACCCGCTCCCATGGCATCGGTGGAAAGGGTTCTCACCGAAGGCGCGCTCGATGGAGTGGACCTGTCCTCCTCCGTCGGAAGAACGCACCGGGTCGCCGCGTCAGGAGATCAACTTCATGGTGGCTCATTCGCTGCACCGCCACTCGAGAGCCCGGTGAACACTTTGGAGCGTGTCGCTCGCGCGTGATCCAGGAAATCATGAGCCATCGGCATTCTCCGTCGGGACCAGCTCGGGGACTTACCAAGGAGAGATGCCACTCCAGCTCCCGTCCACCGCTGCCGTTCGCGTTGGCAGCACCAGAAGTGCCGAATTCATCGGCATACGTCGTCTACAAGATTGGTGGTGACCCTAGTGACTACCAATTCTTACATGAGGCGCCCAAGGAGATCCCGCACGGATACACATGCGCATACGTGTCAGACTGCAGCAACTGGGCACTCTCGAACCAGGCTGCGACGGCAGGGACTTCTGGAACAGCAGGAGGAACGTCGGCAACAGATCTTGAGAAGCAGACGTGGCTAGCTAAATACGCCACTCCGACAAACCTCCGGAGCTCAGCTCCCGCAGCTGGCTCGCAGCTGGAAAAGCAAGCATGGCTGGCTAAGTATGCCACCCCGGCGAATCTTCGTAGTTCGACGCCCTGCAGCCATCACCGCGGATCAAATCTCGTACAACTCGAAAGACCAGCTCGGCATGATGCCGAAAAGGAGGACAATCGGCTATACCAAGCCGTACCCCAACGAGTACGAATTGATCCCGCTACCACCCAAATATCGGCTCCCCGACTTCACAAAGTTTAGCGGATCGGATGGTTCCAGCTCCATCGAGCATGTGAGCCGATATTTGGCACAGCTGGGCACGATCTCAGCGCCGGACGAGCTGCGTGTGAGGTTCTTCGCACAGTCCCTCACAGGATCGGCTTTCGGGTGGTACACATCGCTGCCACCAAACTCGATCCGGACTTGGAAGCAGTTGGAAGAGCAGTTCCACATACAGTATCACTTAGAGGCTTCCGAGGCTGGTATTGCCGATCTATTTCAAGTACGACAGAAGCGCGGGGAAACAGTGTCAGAATACATCCAGCGCTTCAGGACCGTTAGGAACCGATGCTATTCGGTTCACGTAAGTGAAAAAGAAGCAGTCGAGTTGGCGGTGGTGGGTCTCTCATCATCGATCAAGGACGTGGCCTCCCAAGCATACTACCCTTCATTGGCGCACATGGTGCGTAAGCCGTCGACATATGAACAGCGCCACCCGGATGTTTACCAGGATAAATTCAAGCGCGCGGTGGTCCTGGTTGAGGCAGATGAAGATGAAGGTGCTGCGGGAGATCAAGAGGTAGCAATGGCTGAATGGACTCGGGGGCAAGCCCCGTGTCCTGTAAGTGGGTTAAGCCACAAGGTCCTCCAAAAGGATTTGACTTCGACGTGACCAAAGCTGAGCAGATTTTCGACCTCTTACTCAAGGAGAAGCAGCTAAAGTTACCCGAAGGCCACAAGATCCCCACGGTGCAGGAGCTGAACGGAAAGCCATACCGCAAATGGCATAACACGTTCACCCACGCCACCAACGACCGCAGGGTGTGGCGTCAACAGGTCCAAATGGCGATAGAACAAGGGCGGCTAATTTTCAGCCGCACGCCATGAAGGTCGACACACATCCCTTCCCCGCCGTTAACATGGTGGAGTATACTTACCATGGAGGGTGCCAGCCAGATTTCTCGTGCAATATCAACATGGTAGGACCTCGGGCACCACTCGGTAAGGACGAAGATGAGGGCAGCTGCTCTCATAGCAAGGACACAGAGGAAGCCGCTCCACGCGATCGGCTCCGTCACGATGGCAAGCGCTACATCACAGAGGGAGAAGTGAGGAACGTAAGATATCGCCGACCTCTCTCGATCACCTCCTCAACAAGTATGAGGGTCAATACGACCAACGCCGGCGATACAACGACGATGATGAAAAAGATCGTCTGGCTAGGGACGATAGGAGACGTCGTCGGCATGATCGCGACGAGGAGCGATATGAGCGCCACACCAAGGAAAAGTCGAGGGAGAAAGACGACGTGGATAGGCACTGGGACTGCCCCTTCTTCAGACACTGCTGGGATTCAGGAATGAGCCGATTGCCTACAATCGGCAACCGCCGTAATGTAAACAAAAGAAGAAGGATGCGACTAACGTGTCCGTGTTCAAACGTCTAGGGCCTCTCCCGCCTCGGAACAAGCATGCTGAGTCCGCTCGGGTGGAAGATCTCGAGGAACTAGAGGACGATGATGAAGAGGAAGACAAGTATCATCGGCCAAGGTGGTGCCTTGATGGGCTCAGCCGTTCCCAAAAACGAAGGGTTCAGCGCCTGCGTGGGTTGGAGGAAGCTGAAAGGTTATACCTGCACACGTTGAGGAAGGCGCGGCCTGACCTGGCCGCCAAAATTCAGCGAACCCTGGACGAAGAAGGTCGGCCACAAAGAAAAGAGTGGCGCCCCAGACAGAAGAAAGCCGATGATGAGACATCGGCCGGCACAAACATGGTCTTCATCCTTCCAACGGAGTTTAGCGCTCCAGGATTAGACGAAGCACTTGTGGCACAATCGGATCCGCAGCCCACGGCCGGTCATCTTTGAGAAGCCACGAGAAAGCATCGACGTGACAAAGGACGGGGTTAGGCTGGTTTTATCCACCGGCCCGACCGTGTAACAAAAACAACATCGATGGACAAACATGGCGATGCCGATCCAGGGATCGGCCCCCAAAGACCTATGAAGGAACATTACAAAACCTTCATTGAGCGCTTCGATCAATAGGGAGGCCGATTCCAGCAATCGGCCAAAATTATCCTCACCATACATTCTGCCTAGGTTCAGCATTTGATCCAACAGAGAATACCTGAAGAGCCGATACCCTCAATTACTTGAAAGAATCGGCTCGGGGGGCACCTAGGTGGATAGAACACGAGGATACGGAGTAGAAGTGTCTTTCAAATGCCCAGCAGCCCAAGATTTTCTTTGATGATGGGCATTGAAGTATGGGGTCCGATACATAAATCGGCCGTAAAAAATTTGAAAAAATTTTAAGCACAGCCGATGCGCAGACATCGACTTAAGGATAGAAAGCCGATGCATGGCCATCGACTCAAGAGGTACAACTGTTATAAGCAGAGGTTCAATGGAGCAGGAAGTGGGTCACGAAGAGAGACTCTAATGGAAGAACTCCTCAATGGAGTGGTTTGGTGGCTCGGACTCTCTCTTCAAGAACCTCCAAGTTCTTTTTGCAAGTCTTCGAGTCCGCAAGTGTCACCGGGGCAAGTTTGAGGGATCATGACCCCGACCAATGCCAAGAGCAAGCATGGACGTGCAGATCAGGTTAAGGATGGGTTGCATCAAATCCGCCAAAGGAAAGGAGCCGATCTGACCAGCAAGGCGCAAGAAGTGGACTGAAAAAGCTCGGGGGGCAGCTCACCCTGAAGGTTTTCTGCTCTGGGGAGCCGATTTTGTTGAAATCGGCTGGTTGGCACATTTGGCTGGCTCACTACTTTTCTCGCCTTAACTGAGGCTCGGGGGGCAGCTTGCCCTGAAGGACCCTTTGCTATGGAAAGCCGATTTGGTTGAAATCGGCTGGCTCTGCATCTCAACTTTTTTGAGGAATGGTTGCTGCGGGAAAACGGAGCAGGGCCTCGTCCCCGCAGAAGTATCGCTCCGGCCTCCGGATTGATTCAGCAATGGTCCTAGAGCTCTCCGAAGGCAAAGGCTGCCGCTAATAATACGCTCGCTGGATCGCGGGTTGGACCTCGTTCTGCTTGGAAGTTGGGGATCTGAGTTGGAGCAAGGTTCATAGGTTACCATTTGAGGAGATGGCTAAATTGGTCTATCTCGAAATTTATCGTAAGAGGTCGATGCGTTGCCATCGGCTCATCGAGCGTTGATCCAACTAACAATCGGCGGAATCAGTACGAAGGGAAATCGGCAAAATCAAGTTAAGGAAAAGTCTTCTTCATTAATAAGAGAGGATTTTTACAATGAAGAGCCGATTGCTCAAAGCAAGGAAGAGCAAAAGAAAGAGCCGATTGCTCAGTGGACTACTAATCCTACATTACTAATCCTCGCTAGCATCGTCGTCGGCGCCGCCGTCGGCGCTACCGCCGGAGAATTCCTCGCCGCTGCTGCCCCAGCCCGTCGGCCGGAGCTTCTTCTTCCTCGTCATCATCATCATCCTCGCCGTCCACCCAAGCGCGGAAGCGCTTCGTCGGCGGGTACCCAGCCGGAAGAGGAGGAATCATCCTCCTCCTCCTCCTCTTCTCCTTCCTCGTCATCATCCTCATCCTCGCTGTCCGCCCACATGCGGGAGCGCTTCTTCGGCGGGAGCCCGGCGGAGGGGGAGGCCTCCTGTCTTCTCTACTTCTCCTTCTTTCTCCTCCTTGTCGGAGGAGATGGGGTTCGCCCCGGAGTGGAGGTCGTCTTCATTCTTGCTCTTCGGCGAGGATTGGAGGGGGAGGCCTGAGGGGGAAGAGGAAGAGGAAGACATTGCTACAGGGGAAGAGGGTTTTTTGGCGCTGGTGGACAGAACAGAGCAAGGGGATGGAGTGGCGAACCGTTCGGCACAGATAAATAAAGGGGTGTAGTGGAGGTTTAATGCCATGACGGTTCTCGAGGACGTTATGCCGAAATTATCAATTCGTGCGTAGAAGCCCGGGAGGCGAGGCGAAATGATGGAAGATTCTGCGGCAGTTCTGCTCTGCCACGACATGACCCGACGAAAGAAAAGCGTAATGATTTTGGAAATGTCATTTCCAAAACCAGGGAGGCATGTGTTATCACCAGAATTTGACCAGATCAGAGGTGAGCCGCGATTGGAGATGGGTTTGAAGAATATATATAGAAGAAATACATGAATCGGCCTTGTGTACCAAGTTTGGGCTAGATTGCCCGTATATCTGTACCATAGTAGGATACGTGTCGGTTAGAAGTTAGAGTTTAACCCGTGCACGGTTAGGTGCACGCCTGAATTAGAAAGTCCCCCGGACTATAAATATGTATCTAGGGTTTATGAAATAAACAACAACCAACGTTCAACACAAATCAATCTCGGCGCATCGCCAACTCCTTCGTCTCGAGGGTTTCTTCCGGTAAGCATCATGCTGCCTAGATCGCATCTTGCGATCTAGGCAGCACAAGCTTATTATGTTGTTCATGCGTTGCTCGTACTGAAGCCTTTTTGATGGCGAGCAACGTAGTTATCTTAGATGTGTTAGGGTTAGCATTGTTCTTCGTATCATATGCTGTCGTAGTGCAACTCTTATACATCTAGCCGCCCTTACACCTATCTTAGGTGTAGGGGCGGCACCCCGCTTGATCATTGTTTAGTAGATCCGATCCGTTACGGTTGCTCCTTGTTCTTCAAGGATTAGTTTAATATCTGCAATAGTTAGGCCTTACAAAGGGTTGGAGGATCCAGCGGCGTGTAGGGTGTAGTTTGCTAGCCCTAGACAGGACGTTCCGAGGATCAACCTCGTGTTGGTTTTTAGGCCCCGTCTAGGATCGGCTTACGATCACCGTACGCGAGCGCGAGGCCCAATCACGAGTAGGATGTTCCGATTATGCGGTGAAAACCCCGTGATCGTAGTAGGTCGCTTCAGCTTTATCTTGATCAAGCAGGACCACCATCTGATCGTACACCTCGTACGTATCATGGGTGGATCGGCTCTTTGAGCCGATTCACAGGATAACCTGAGAGCCGATCGAGACTCGTATTTAATGTTTACGTGAATGCCATGCAGGAAACTAAGCGAGGCATCATCCAACACCTTCCTGACCAGGTATAGGTCAGGTGGCACGCCCTTGCGACAACATCGGACGTGCGTGCAGAAGGCTTTGCGGGCCGTCGCTCGGAGGGACCAGGGCCAGCCGCAGTCCTGGGAGATTCCCGGCTCTACGGTGTTGCCCGTCGCTGCCCGCCGGTGGGTTTCTGACCACAACAGCTACTCATGAGGTTTTAGACCTAACAAGCTGAACTGCGAACAAATACATTTATATACCAGCACCGCAGAAGGATGCATTCCTTGGAATTGTTGCTATGTGGGTTTATATATACAACACTAAGATCATTTTTCCTTCTATTTAATCAAAGGAATCTACTTACCTTTACAAACTAACTCTGGAAACAATCGATGACTCACCCAAAACATACTTATGCTTGGATCAGTTGTTTATAAGAACAATCAGCTTTCTTAACTTAGTATTTCCATAGGGATCATCAGCAATTAAAAGCCACGGAAAGACCATTTATAATTACCGGAAATCCACCACATATATCCAAGAGAACTATCTGCCTTATAATATTTATGTCAATATTCTTTGTCGCTGCCTTTTGTGTCCAGAACGTTTGTGCAAATCTGCAATATTGTAACAGTAGCCATAGTTTGGATACAATGGTGTATTTGTCCTGTTGGTTTAATCCACCGCATTGATTATTAAGTTCACGGGATGGTCTCTGTTAAATGGGTCAAAATTTTAGTGGAGGCGAGATGTTAGTGGGATCACTAAAATGTGGATGTTTTTTTTCGATGTACATATGTGGTACATTATATCCTACATATCACAAACAAGGTGTCTTGCACGTACCTCATGTACACATCTTGCAGGAAAATCTGTTTTGGTAGATCATTGTTTTGTGATACATGCAGGGACTCTCTTTATGGAAGTATAACTAACATTTGTTTGTTTTCCTTTCAATAGGAATATATAGCACTGTGGCATTTCTTGATGTGGCACATGGGCCACCTCGACCGAGATGAAATTTAGACGAAGCGAGGCACGTATATCTCGGAATATAACACCTTCAGGCGACAAGTCATAGTTTGTGCCTTGCACCGCACAGGCCAATATAGACGAGTCTGTCTCCAGGACAATCCTTCCCATATCCCATTCGATCGCGGCACGATTAAGGGTGTGTTTGGTAGCCCGGGGCTGCTCAGAATCTCTTTCTCCCTCAACTATGCTGATCTCAACTATGGTGAGTTCAGACTTTTGCCCTTGTTTGGTAGACCGGGTGTGTTGAGAGTTTCTCAGCTGAGAAGCTATTTGGTTGTCACGTATGAGTTGAGCTGTGCTATACAAAAATAAAAAGCAATCTGGTCCCTGAATACAAACGGTCAAAGCAATCGGGTCCCTGAACAAAAAACTAAAAAGCAATCGGGTCCTGGTCGTCGCCGTCGGCGAGGGAAGTCGTCGCCGGCGAGTGGAGCCGCCGCCGGAAGGGGAGTCCCTCCTGCTCCGCGCCTGGTGAGGGCGAGCCGCCGCCGGAAGGGGAGTATGCGTGCTGGCCATGGCGGCTCGCCTGTGGAGGCCATGGAACCCCGCGCCTCGCGCCGGCGTCCCCGGCCGGGCCCAGCAGCGCCGCGGAGGCCAGGAACCCCGCGCCCAGCGCGAGCACGCCCCTCCTGCCTGCGCCGGTTGCCGACGCCGCCGCATCGGAAGACGCCGACATGGACGGGGACGTGGAGGAGCTGCAAGAAGCGAAGGCGGTAAGGGCGCGTCTGCTTGGTCGGGCGGCCGGAGGCGACGGGATTGGGCTGGAGGCCATGGCGGCTCGCCTGCTGAGCCTGTGCTGTGGAGGATGACGGCGATCTCGGGTCGGGCTCGGTGGAGGGAGAGAGAAGGGGTGGAATGGAGACGAAGAAAAGTGGGGGCGCGTGACCCCTGCGCGCTCGGGCCGAGTTGCGGCCTCGCGGGGGCGCGTTTTCGGGCGAGCAGAGCCGGGATGAGGAGCGAAGCTCGATTTGAGCTTCGCTACTGGGCAGGGTTGTGACCCCTTTTCCGTATTGGTTGAGAGTTTCTCTATTGGGCCGAGCCGGTTTAACAAACAAGATCTCCTGGGTAAAAGTGGGATGAGGAGAGAATATCTGAGCTCCCCCAGTCTACCAAACACACCCTAATATGACAAAGTAGACCCTAAACAAATAAAATATCATGGATTCAGAGCCAAGAGTCCGAAATATGACTTCTGAAAGAGGAGGACGTTGGATGCTTGGGGCTAAGAGTTCCAAAAATGACTTCTAAAAACCAGTTCTCGGGAGAGAGAAAAATATTATGAGGAAAATGTGTTGTTCTCCGGTGCAGCTTCTCCGTAAAATATTAGTGTACTCACACCTCTATCTATGTATTAGAGGCATCGTCTCAATACAATGTGTCGCCAGGTACAACAAGGTCCCGATGACCGGGGCCGTGACGATATCTCATGGGCTCGTGATGGATGGGCGACGAATCTCATTGTTTGGCATTGACCGCTGGAAGGAACTCCTACGGCAGGGCCTCGCGCAAGCGCGTTTGTGTCATCGAGGATGGCAAGGACATGCGGCGGAGGCGATGGAGCTCGTAGGGTTTCCGCAATCGGCAAGATGACATACACGCTAATGGCAGGGAGTGACCAACCATGCCCGGGACGTTCCTCTCCAGCTGAACTAAGGGCAATGATAAGGGGGTGGGGTTTGCGGCCAGCAGTTGGATCTCTGACATATGGCCAATACTTTTTACCGTTTAGGCACGATGATAAGGGGGTGGGTTGGCGGCCAGCGGTTGGGACTCCAAAATTTTATTTTAGAAATTGTGAGCCATTTAGGCACTATGCTGAATTTTTTTTCACCATTCTCGATAATGTTGAAGTTTCTTAGGGTTGGAAGCAAGTTTTCGGTCTCTAATCATGATTCTCTTATGTAATTATTATGTGTATCATAAAATGTAGTTATATATTTTTCTTCTAATATAATTTAAAAACAAACATTGAAATGCATTGTGAAAAAGATGGAACCGTAGCAACGCACGGGCATTCAACTAGTTAGTACTAACGAATCAGTTTTATTTCTATTGAGATTGCACTTTCCATATCATTAAGATACCAAAATTTACTTTCACTGAGATATAAATTTTTTTACGTTACAATCAATGGAGAATCTATCAACTATTTATATTTGACTACTCAATACTACCTCCATCTAAAGCTTAAGGCTTATATTTTTTTGAAAAGACAATCAAAGTAAAGTTTGACAAAATTTTAAGAAAAAACTATCAACAAATATGATATTTCGTAGATACCATATGAAAATATATTTCATTTTCTATCTATTATTTGTATTTTGTATGTTAATGATTTTTGGTAAAAATTTAGTCAAACTTGACATAGTTTGGCTTTTTTTAAATAAAATATAACCCTTAACCTTTGGGATGGATATAGTATATTTTCCCTATCTGCGCTATGAATTCATGTGTGCCTCCATATTCTAGTCGTTTTGAAAGCGCGTTGTACAGATCAACTCGGCGCTGACGTCGCATCACTATCCGTCGTCGCCGACCCTGCGACTTAAGCTAGCGACCTTGCCACGAAATATGCTCTTCAGCTACCCCACAACCTTAAGCTGACAACTTGCCACGGATATGATCTTCACCCCGCAATCTGAGAAAGAGGTGAGAAAATTAGGAACTGAAAGGAACAAACAATAACCCGATAAGGAACGCCTTGTAGATAGGATGCGGAATACACGTGTGGGTTGGGAACACTGATACGTCTCAAACGTATATATAATTTTTTATGCTCCATGCTTGTTTTACACTAATACATATATGATTTGCTTACACTTCGTTGCACTTTTACATGATTTCTGACACTAACCTATTAACAAGATGCACAGTGCCAGTTCCTTGTTTTCTGTTGTTTTTGTATTTCAGAAAAGTTGTACAGAAAATATTCTCGAAATCGGACGAAGCAAAAATCGAAGTCAATATTTTACCGAAACGAAGAAGAAGTCCAGAGGGGGGTCGAAGAGGCGCCACAGGGGAGAACCAACCTGAGGTTGGGTGGTCAGGAGGATGGTTGTATCCCCAGCCCACCAGAGTTCAAACCCCGGGTTTGACATCTGTGTGTCTCATAAAGGCGGAATATTCATTCAGTGGGAGGCGACGTTCCCGTCGACAACGAGGCGCCTGTGGTAACTTCGTCAATTTCAAGATCCAATCCGCCGGCTCAGTCTTCCGGAGGTGCTCATAGGGGTAGGGTGTGCGTTCATAGGGGTGGGTGTATGCGCGCGTATGTGAGCGTCTTCGTTTGTACTGTGTTTCTCAAAAAAAAAAAAGGCGCCACAGGGTGGCCAAACCTGCCCTTGGCGCGGCCTAACCCTGGCCCGCGCCAAGGGGAGGTGTGGGCCCCCCAGGCACCCCACCGATCTAAATCCTTCGCCTATTTATACATCTTCTCGGAAAACCCTAGATACCCGAGATCCATCCACGAAAAGTTCCGACGCGGCCGCCATCGCAGAACCCATCTCAGGGGTTCTGAAGCTCTTCCCGGCACCCTGCCGGAGGAGGAAATCATCGCCGGAGGCATCTACATCGCCATGCCCTCCTCCGAAGTGATGCGTGAGTAGCTCATCTCTGGACTATGGGTCCATAGCAGTAACTAGATCGTTATCTTCTCCACTTTGTGCTTCATGTATAGATCTTGTAAGCTGCCCTACATGATCAAGATCATATTTATATAATCCTATATGTTGTGTTTACTGGGATCCGATGAATATTGTATACTATGTTGAGATTGATTATATATTCATGGCATATGTTATTTGTGATCTTGCATGCTGTCCGTTGCTAGTAGAAACTCTGGCCAAGTGGACACTTGTGACTCCAAGAGGGGGTATTTATGCTCGATACTAGGTTCATGGTTCTAGTTTCCTGGGAGAGTGACAATAACTTCTAAGATTGTAGATGTGTTATTGCTACTAGGGAGAAAACAACAATGTTTTATCCGAGGGTAATTCTATTGTTTACTTTACACACATTGCTTAATGCGATAATCTGTTGCTTGCAACTTAATACTGAGAGGGGTTCGGACGATAACCGGAAGGTGGATTATTAGTCATAGACGCAGTTGGATTACGGTCTATGTATTATGTTGTAATGCCCAATCAAATCTCATAGTAATCATCTTATTATATATGGTTAATATTCTGTCGATTGCCCAGCTGTAATTTATTCACCCAACATGCTATTTATCTTCATGGAGAGACACCTCTAGTGAAATGTGGACCCCGGTCCTGTTTCCTTTACTGATAAATTCTACTGCAATTCATGTTCTGTTTACTTTCTGCAAACATCTATTTCCACTCGATATGTCTAATCCTTTGTGTTCAGCAAACCGGTGAGATTGACAACCTCACTGTAAGTTGGGGCAAAGTACTTTGGTTGTGTTGTGTGCAGGTTCCACGTTGTTCCTGACGCCGGTAGTGCGCCCTGCCACTAGTCAGCTAACAACACCTTCAGAAGTCACGCATTTCTCCTACTAGTCGATTAAACCTTGGTTTCTTACTGAGGAAAAACTTTCTACTGTGCTCATCATACCTTCCTCTTGGGGTTCCCTGATACGTCTCCGACGTATCGATAATTTCTTATGTTCTATGCCATATTATTGATGATACCTACATGTTTAATGCACACTTTATGTCATATTCGTGCATTTTCTGGAACTAACCTATTGACAAGATGCCGAAGTGCCGCTCCGTTTTCTCGCTGTTTTTGGTTTCGGAAATCCTAGTAACGAAATATTCTCGGAATTGGACGAAACGAAGACCCAGGGGCCTATTTTTCCACGGAGCTTCCAAAAGACCGAAGAGCATACGAAGTGGGGCCACGAGGTGGCGACACCACAAGGCGGCGCGGCCAAGGGGGGCCCGCGCCGCCCTATGGTGTGGGCCCCTCGTCAGGCCCCCACTCGCCCTTCCGCCTACTTAAAGCCTCCGTCGCGAAACCCCGAGGCGAAAAACCACGATACGGAAAACCTTACCGAGACGCCGCCGCCGCCGATCCCATCTCGGGGATTCTCGAGATCTCCTCCGGCACCCTCGCCGGAGAGGGGATTCATCTCCCGGAGGACTCTACACCGCCATGGTCGCCTCCGGAGTGATGAGTGAGTAGTTCACCCCCGGACTATGGGTCCATAGCAGTAGCTAGATGGTTGTCTTCTCCTCATTGTGCTTCATTGTTGGATCTTGTGAGCTGCCTAACATGATCAAGATCATCTATCCGTAATACTCTATGTTGTGTTTGTCGGGATCCGATGGATAGAGAATACCATGTTATGTTAATTATCAAGTTATTACATATGTGTTGTTTATGATCTTGCATGCTCTCCGTTACTAGTAGAGGCTCGGCCAAGTTTTTGCTTTTAACTCCAAGAGGGAGTATTTATGCTCGATAGTGTGTTCATGCCCGCATTGACACCTGGGACAAGTGACGTAAAGTTCTAAGGTTGTGTTGTGCCGTTGCCACTAGGGATAAAACATTGGCGCTATGTCCAAGGATGTAGTTGTTGATTACATTACGCACCATACTTAATGCAATTGTCTCGTTGCTTTGCAACTTAATACCTGGAAGGGGTTCGGACGATAACCCGAAGGTGGACTTTTTAGGCATAGATGCAGTTGGATGGCGGTCTATGTACTTTGTCGTAATGCCCAATTAAATCTCACTATACTTATCATGCCATGTATGTGCATTGTTATGCCCTCTCTATTTGTCAATTGCCCGACCGTAATTTGTTCACCCAACATGCTTTTATCTTATGGGAGAGACACCTCTAGTGAACTCGTGGACCCCGGTCCATTCTTTTAATACCGAAATCTGCTGCAATACTTGTTTTTACCGTTTTCTCTCGCAAACAATCATCTTCCACACAATACGGTTAATCCTTTGTTACAACGAAGCCGGTGAGATTGACAACCTCACTCGTTTCGTTGTGGCAAAGTACTTTGGTTGTGTTGTGCAGGTTCCACGTTGGCGCCGGAATCTCCGGTGTTGCGCCGCACTACATCCCGCCGCCATCAACCTTCAACGTGCTTCTTGACTCCTATTGGTTCGATTAAACCTTGGTTTCTTACTGAGGGAAACTTGCCGCCGTGCGCATCACACCTTCCTCTTGGGGTTCCCAACGGACGTGTCAACTACACGCATCAAGCAAATTTCCGGCGCCGTTGCCGGGGAGATCAAGACACGCCGCAAGGGGAGTCTCCACTTCCCAATCTCTTTACTTTGTTTTTGTCTTGCTTTATTTTATTTACTACTTTGTTTGCTGCATTATATCAAAACACAAAAAAATTAGTTGCTAGTTTTACTTTATTTACTCGTCTTGTTTGCTATATCAAAAACACAAAAAAATTAGTTACTTGCATTTACTTTACTTGATTCATCATGTTTCCTTTTAATTTTACCACAAAAAACATACCGGTAGGGCAAGGGTCTATAATTGGGAGGAACAATATAGAAGAATTTTTCACCCATGTTAGTACCGTTGAAGATTTTGAAGATAGACACTTGGTAGAACTTGCTCCTACTTATGAAATTGCTGCTGCTGCTTTAGTTCGCATGTTGGAAACTAAATTTGTTAATCTCAATCCTATAATCCAACACATGTTTCTTACACTTGGTGATTTGGAAGAGGGGGAAAAGAAAGATTTTGTTTTAGAAACCCTTCTTAGAGAATTTGGTGGTCTGGCAAGAGAGGCTAGAAAGGTCTTCGCTAAATTTAATATGCTTGGTTCTCATACTAATTTTGTTGGTCTCCTTGAAAAAATGGATATGGATAGGATAAGGTACACTAATAATGCTAATGATGGTGGGGAGATCAAAGCACCAATACCATGTAAACTCCTAGCTATGAATGATGCACTAGAAAATAACTATGCTTGGCTTGTTCCTGAAAATTTGTTTGATGAGAATAGCAAGCCCAAGACTAATGAAAAGGGAGACGCTGAAACTTATGTATCCAATATACTATGCATGGTTGAGAAAACTCCAAACCCCGCTGTAGGTGCACCACCCTTCGATGTTACTTGAGATACACTTTCTGCGCCTAGCCGAAAGGCGTTAAAGAAAAGCGCTTATGGGAGACAACCCATGTTTTTACTCCAGTATTTTTGTTTTATATTTGTGTCTTGGAAGTTGTTTACTACTGTAGCAACCTCTTCTTATCTTAGTTTTGAGTTTTGTTGTGCCAAGTAAAGTCTTTGATAGTAAAGTAAGTACTAGATTTGGATTACTGCGCAGTTCCAGTTTCTTTATTGTCACGAATCTGGGTCTACCTCCCTGTAGATAGAGCAGAAAATTAAGCCAATTTACGTGCATGATCCTCAGATACGTACGCAACTTTCATTCAATTTGAGCATTTTCATTTGAGCAAGTCTGGTGGCCTAATAAAATCCATCTTTACGGACTGTTCTGTTTTGACAGCATTCTGCCTTTTATTTCGCATTGCCTCTTTTGCTATGTTGGATGAATTTCTTTGATCCATTAATGTCCAGTAGCTTTATGCAATGTCCAGAAGTGTTAAGAATGATTGTGTCACCTCTGAACATGTGAATTTTTATTATGCACTAACCCTCTAATGAGTTGTTTCGAGTTTGGTGTGGAGGAAGTTTTCAAGGATCAAGAGAGGAGTATGATGCAATATGATCAAGGAGAGTGAAAGCTCTAAGCTTGGGGATGCCCGGTGGTTCACCCCCGCATATTCTAAGAAGACTCAAGCGTCTAAGCTTGGGGATGCCCAAGGCATCCCCTTCTTCATCGACAACATTATCAGGTTCCTCCCCCGAAACTATATTTTTATTCCGTCACATCTTATGTACTTTGCTTGGAGCGTCGGTTTGTTTTTGTTTTTTGTTTTGTTTGAATAAAATGGATCCTAGCATTCACTTTATGGGAGAGAGACACGCTCCGCTGTAGCATATGGACAAATATGTCCTTAGGCTCTACTCATAGTATTCATGGCGAAGTTTCTTCTTCGTTAAATTGTTATATGGTTGGAATTGGAAAATGCTACATGTAGTAATTCTAAAATGTCTTGGATAATTTGATACTTGGCAATTGTTGTGCTCATGTTTAAGCTCTTGCATCATATACTTTGCACCCATTAATGAAGAAATACTTAGAGCTTGCTAATTTGGTTTGCATATTTGGTTTCTCTAGAGTCTAGATAACATCTAGTATTGAGTTTTGAACAACAAGGAAGACGGTATGGAGTCTTATAATGTTTACAATATGTCTTTTATGTGAGTTTTGCTGTACCGTTCATCCTTGTGTTTGTTTCAAATAACCTTGCTAGCCTAAACCTTGTATCGAGAGGGAATACTTCTCATGCATCCAAAATACTTGAGCCAACCATTATGCCATTTGTGTCCACCATACCTACCTACTACATGGTATTTATCCGCCATTCCAAAGTAAATTGCTTGAGTGCTACCTTTAAAATTCCATCATTCACCTTTGCAATATATAGCTCATGGGACAAATAGCTTAAAAACTATTGTGGTATTGAATATGTACTTATGCACTTTATCTCTTATTAAGTTGCTTGTTGTGCGATAACCATGCTTCGGGGACGCCATCAACTATTCTTTGTTGAATATCATGTGAGTTGCTATGCATGTCCGTCTTGTCTCGAAGTAAGAGAGATCTACCACCTTTATGGTTGGAGCATGCATATTGTTAGAGAAGAGCATTGGGCCGCTAACTAAAGCCATGATCCATGGTGGAAGTTTCAGTCTTGGACATATATCCTCAATCTCATATGAGAATAATAATTGTTGCCACATGCTTATGCATTAAAGAGGAGTCCATTATCTCGTTGTCCATGTTGTCCCGGTATGGATGTCTAAGTTGAGAATAATCAAAAGCGAGAAATCCAAAATGCGAGCTTTCTCCTTAGACCTTTGTACAAGCGGCATGGAGGTACCCCATTGTGACACTTGG
>NC_061509.1:161292363-161312784 GCF_022539505.1 Lolium rigidum | reverse complement strand
TTGGCGCCGGAATCCCCGGTGTTGCGCCGCACTACACTCCGCCACCAACAACCTTCAACGTGCTTCTTGACTCCTACTGGTTCGATAAACCTTGGTTTCTTACTGAGGGAAACTTGCTGCTGTGCGCATCACACCTTCCTCTTGGGGTTCCCAACGGACGTGTCAACTACACGCATCAAGCAAATTTCTGGCGCCGTTGTCGGGAGATCAAGACACGCTGCAAGGGGAGTCTCCCACATCCAATCTCTTTACTTTGTTTTTGTCTTGCTTTACTTTATTTACTGCTTTGTTTGCTTCTTATATCAAAAACACAAAAAAATTAGTTGCTAGTTTTACTTTATTTACCGTCTTGTTCTCTATATTGAAAACACAAAAAAATTAGTTACTTGCATTTTACTTTTGTTATCATGTCTAGCTCTGCACCTGTTACTTCTTCACTCGAGGAATTAGTCTTCACTTTTAAACAAGGGGATGAGGAGAGTTTTAAAGATGCTTGGTCCATAATTTTTGATTCTTATCGTAAAGCTGAACCTCAAATGACTCTAAGTTTGCTCCTTAGTAACTTTTATTTTGGGCTTATGATTCACTATAGATATGCCTTGGATGCTGTAGTGGGAGGAGATTTCCTTCATTGCGATGGGGATCAAGCTTTTAATGCCATAAAAAAATTGGTTGCATCACATAGTTCAGCTAATAACTTTGATTCAGCTCTTATTAGCATTTATAATAGATTAAACACTCTTGAGACAAGTGCATCTTGCTTGGAAAAAAATTATAGTTATGTTCGTAACCGTCTTGATCAAGTTTTGGTGAACTTGAACCTTCAATATGGGACCCTACTATTAAAGTTGTTATAGGTGGTGAAACTTTTCATGCCAATTGTGATATTATGTCTGAATTTTGCCTTATGCCTAAGAGTATTTATGAATCTTTGACACTTTGGGGACTCGTTGAAGGGGGAGAAGGAATAACTCTTATTGATAACTCTGTTATAATTCCTAAGGGAATAGTCGAGGGTGTGCATACAACCATTCTTGGAAGAACAGTATCCACTAATTACCTTGTTATTGAATGTGCAGGAACAGGACAAATCACACTCGGAAGATCCCTGCTGAAACTATTGGGAGCAGTCATACATGTGGGGGAAGGCACCCTAAAATTCACCTCTACGCCGGGAGGTAGACATGTATTCCCTAAACCAAAGAGTAAGAAAAAGAATAAGAAGGGTAGGCGTAAAGCCCGAGGTAATGTTGATGCTTCACCTCTTGACAATACTTGATACACACTTTCTGCGCCTAGTTGAAAGGCGTTAAAGAAAAGCGCTTATGGGAGATAACCCATTATTTTACTTCTGCACTTTATTTTATATTTGAGTCTTGGAAGTTGTTACTACTGTAGCAACCTCTCCTTATCTTTATTTTATTTCATTGTTGTGCCAAGTAAAGTCTTTGATAGTAAAGTCAATACTAGATTTGGATTACTGCGCAGGAACAGATTTCTTGCTGTCACGAATTTGAGCAGTAGTCTCTGTAGAAAATTTAAAAAAATCTGCCAATTTACGTGCGTGATCCCCAGATATGTACGCAACTTTCATTCAATTTGGGCATTTTCATCTGAGAAAGTCTGGTGCCTCTTTAAAATTCGTCTTTACGGACTGTTCTGTTTTTACAGATTCTGCCTTTTATTTCGCATTGCCTGTTTTGCTATGTTTGATGGATTTATTTGTTCCATTAACTTTCAGTAGCTTTGAGCAATGTCCAGAAGTGTTAAGAATGATTATGTCACCTCTGAATATATGAATTATGCACTGACCCTCTAATGAGTTTGTTTCGAGTTTGGTGTGGAGGAAGTTTTCAAGGGTCAAGAGAGGAGGATGATACAATATGATGAAGAAGAGTGAAAAGTCAAAGCTTGGGGATGCCCCCGTGGTTCATCCCTGCATATTTTAAGAAGACTCAAGCGTCTAAGCTTGGGGATGCCCAAGACATCCCTTCTTCATCGACAACTTATCAGGTTCCTCTAGTGAACCTATATTTTTATTCCGTCACATCTTATGTGCTTTACTTGGAGCGTCTGTTTGTTTTTGTTTGAATAAATCGGATCCTAGCATTCTTTGTTTGGGAGAGAGACACGCTCCGCTGTTTCGTATGAACACATATGTTCTTAGCTTTATCTTTAATGTTCATTGCGAAAGTTGGACTATTTCATTCATTGTTATATGGTTGGAAACGGAAAATGCCGCATGTGGTAAATGGTTTAATGTCTTGAATAATGTGATACTTGGCAATTGTTGTGCTCATATAGATCATGTTTAAGTTCTTGCATCATGTACCTTGTACTCATTAATGAAGAACTACATAGAGCTTGTTAAAATTTGGTTTGCATGATTGATCTCTAGAGTCTAGATATTTTATGGTTAAGGTGTTTGAACAACAAGGAGACAATATAAAGTCTTATAATAGTTACAGTATGTTCATATGTGAGCTTTGCTGCACCTTTTATACTTGAGTTTGCTTCAAACAACCTTGCTATCCTAGCCTTGTATTGAGAGGAATTCTTCTCGTGCATCCAAATCCTTGAACCAAAAACTATGCCATTTGTGTCCACCATACCTACCTACTACATGGTATTTCTCCGCCATTCCAAAGTAAATTACTTGAGTGCTACCTTAAAATTTCTATTCTTTGCCTTTGCAATATATAGCTCATGGGAAAAATAGCTTAAAAACTATTGTGGTGAAGAATATGTACTTATGTGTCTTATCTCTTAATAAGTTGTTTGTTGAGCGATAACCATGTTTCTGGGGACGCCATCAACTCTTTTACCTTTGTTGAATATCATGTGAGTTGCTATGCATGTTCGTCTTGTCTGAAGTAAGGGAGATTTTCATGATCAAATGGTTTGAGTATGCATACTGTTAGAGAAGAACATTGGGCCGCTAACTAAAGCCATGATTCATGGTGGAAGTTTAAGTGTGGACAACTAATCCTCAATCTCTTATGAGAATATTAATTGTTGTTGAATGCTTATGCATTAAAGAGGAGTCCATTATATGTTGTCTATGTTGTCCCGGTATGGATGTCTAAGTTGAGAATAATCAAAAGCGAGAAATACAATGCGAGCTTTCTCCTTAGACCTTTGTACATGCGGCATAGAGGTACCCCTTTGTGACACTTGGTTGAAACATATGCTATGCAATGATAATCCGTGTTAATCCGAGCTAATTAGGACAATGATGAGAAGGGGATACTCTCGTTCGTGCGGGTTAGGGATGAACCACGACACTTTGGCCATGACAATGAGGTGTTGCGGTGGTGGCGGCGTGAACATGGACAATTGCCCGATTTCGGTGGGTTAGGGGCATGTTTGGTAGCATGCAGAGGCCTTTTTTTTCCTGGGCTAAGAAGTGAAACAGACCATTTGGTTGCCTGCAGGCCCCCGCATTGCTGCATGAACCGGGTTTTAAAGCACCCCCAGGAGGTGCCCTGGAGGAACGCCCGGAATGGCGGTTTCTGTGGAGCCAGGCCTGTTGTCGCGAGAAGGTTGCACACGTGGGGAAGGGATATGGAAACGCCGTGTCCCTTCGGGAACACACACCATAACTAGCCTCACCTCCCCCTCGCCTTCGTCTCACTCACGACCTCACTCTCCCCCCAACTGTGACATCACCAAGGTGGCTCCCCTCCCGCCGAATGATCCGCCGCGCCGCCGCAAGGAGGAGCACCGGAACAGGAGGAGTAGACAACAGCGAGAAGCACCGCGACATCGGCCGCAACCTGCACCACGGTCTTCATCGGCATCTCGAGTTCGGTCGTGAACTCGACCCTGTCCTCGACCGGAACAATGGTGGTAACGTCCTCTTCTTCTTACCTTCGTACTCGTTTCGCCAGAACATGCCATGCTTGAGAATTTGCGACGACATGCAGATTAGATCTGCTAGGGTTTCCATTAGGATAGAGTTCAGATACATGTTTGCTAGGTGTTCGTCACGATTGCTTGTTGTTCTTGTCGAGTTCTTGGTGTTCACAGTCACGATTTTGTTAGATCTGTTATTGTAATCTCCAATCGCGGTAAATCCTTTGTAGATCGGACCGAGGATTGGTCAAACTGTCAGATTTTACTATGTATGCAAAGAGGGGAAGGGTTTTTTGGGATGGGGTTTAGCATATTGGGATTGTTGTGCGAAAGATTAAGCTGAGTCACACTAGTTTGTTCAGACGAAAGAGGAGATAGAGGACTTGAAGAACGAAGTTTCTCTGCTCAAGAATCTGCAGAGAACACAAGCACAAGTGATGAGGACTAAGAAACAGGAATATGAGGTAGAAAGAAAAGCTTTGGAGGCTGAAAAGAGAAAGCTAGAGTATGACATATACGATCTGCTCCAAGTGAACTTTGCAATCAAGGATAAGCTGAAGAGGATCAGGGTTATTTGTGATGAGTGATGAATATGTTGTAGATGCACTGTAGGAGATCCTATGAAAGGTTGATCTAGGGAGAATTTGTAATGTACCCTAAGTAGAATTTGTGATGTACCCTAAGTACCACTCGTAATGTACTCAATTTGAACTGCTACTTGTGTTGTTTATGCGATAACTAGGCTGATGATTATAACCTGGGATCATAGTATGAGGAGATGTTGATCAGAACCTATGACATGACTGAACATGACCATGCCGTTGGTTCTACTCAAGCATATTCTCCATATGTCCTCATATTATGAGACCTATGTACCTTTATTTGCATGTTTCTGCTTCTTCAGTTCTACATTGGTCAATGATTGAACAATGGCACAATGGAAGGAAAGGTGTTGCCCTTAAACTAAGTCAAGTGTGTCATATTCGTTGCACACTAGACTTAGTTTGTCGTCAGTCCCTCTGCCTACCGTGTGATCCAATATATGAGGCCTCCTTTTGGTTTGTCTAGTGCATTGGCCAATGATTTAACAAATGGCACAACGGAAGGCAGAGTGCTACCCTCAAACTTAGTCATATGTGCCATATTACTTGCACACTAGACTTTGTTTGCGGACAATCCTTTTGCCTGCCGTGTGATCCTATATATGAGGCCTCCTTTTGTTTGTCTAGTGCATTGGCCAATGATTGAACAATGGCACAATGGAAGGCAAGGTGCTGCCTTCAAATTTAGTCGTGTGTGCCAGTTTCCCTACGTACACACTAGACTTAGTTTGGGGACAGTCCATTCGCCCACTGTGTGACCAAATGTATGAGGCCTCTTTTGCGTTGGCCAATGATTCAAATATGGCACCATGGAAGGCTAGGTGGTTGCCTCAAACTTAGTCATGTGTGCCACAGTCGTTGCATACTACACTTAGTTTGTGGCCACTCCATATGCCTACCGTGTGAGCCAATGTATGAGGCCTTCTTCGCTTCTGCATTGGCAAATGTATGATGCCTTCTACACTTAGTTTTGTGTGCTTCTTCACTTCTGCATTGGCCTGTGATTCAACAAAGGCACAACGGAAGGCAAGGTGCTGCCCTCAAACTTAGTCGTGCGTGTCACATTACTTGCACACTAAACTTTGTTTGAGGGAAGTCCCTTGAGCTGCCGTGTGAGCCAATGTATGAGGCCTCACTAATGTTTTCAATGTCCATTTTCATCTATACTGAGCAGGCACACCTCGAATGGCATGTGTTCTTGTGGCAGACTGAGAAGCTCATGCTTGGGTCACCTACTGAGGCCACCGACGAGGGACTGTCGAAGAAACGAAGGGCGGCTACCGTCGGCCACTTCCCGGACGAGGTAGGGCCGGACTAGTTCCTGCGCATCGTCTTCAGGCTCACCTTCGGCTGGCTCCTGATCCTTGAAGCTTTCTTCAAGTGGTTCGGAGAAATCCCTTCCAACATCATCGTCCGCAGCAACACTGGCTGCAACTGGAGGATGAGTATGATGAGACAAGGTGATGACGCATACATCGACCAGGGGTGGGTGGGCTTCGCCATTGCCCATCAGCTCAAGGTAGGCCAGTCCTCACCTTCAAGAAGGCGTCCTCCTTCGAGTACAGTGTTATCTTCGACCAGAGCTGCACTGAGGTGATGAGAAGGTGCCCGTACCATGGCGATGCCACCAGGTGTGTTGTCTTCGAAAATCATGTCTGAAGCTTACCTGGTACTATGATCTTGTTTGGTGTGTCCTGAACTATGATCGTGTCTGAACAATGGTGTGTCGTGAACTACTGTCGTCTATGATCACTGCTAAGTTTTCTTGTGCTTGCATTGTGTTCTTGCTTGTGCGGTTGATCATTGGTAACCTCACCACTAAAGGGAAGAGGTAACCAGAAGAGGATTTTGGGTTGCAACCAAACAACAGGAGCGACGCGTAGGGGGCTTCTTCCCACTGCGCTAGTGGTGCAAGAAATTGTTGCAGGCTACCAAACGCACCCTAGAGGGAGCCGTGCGACAATACAAACGTACATCAAAATTACTAGGGTCATAGCTATCCCCCAGATTGCTAACAATGGCACATCTGGGTCTGGTGCATCATTAATATGTCTGGGAGGGGGTGGGGGTCCGGGGATTTTGGTCCTCACATAGCAGTGGAGCACCAAGATGTGGTGTGCAATTGGTAAGTGGGGACAAAAATCCTCACCCCCTGGATCGCCTTTTCTGCTTTGAAAAAAACTAAAAAAATTATATTTTTTAATAAAATCTTTCGAGATGGCCATGTGTTATGTGTTCTACTTGTTAGGAAAATTAACAAACATGAATTTTGATTAATTTTTCACAAAATGGTGTCTTGTTTCGGTAAAATGGCTCTCGATTTTCCATATGACATCCGATGAAAAAAAACATATATCTACAGAAAAAATTACATCCGAATTCAACGGCCTAAGGCGGTTTACCGATTTTTTAGATTCATCAAAATCAAAAAAGAAATCAGAATTTTCAGGGCTTTTAGATTTCGCTGTTTTTCTAAAAATAAGTAGCAGTGCGCCATTGGTATGTTGGGCGCCCATAGATCCGGATGCATGGACTCCCAATGTGTGTAAATAAACACATGATCCGTTAGCTATTGATGTTGCCTTCTAATTGGTCGAGTAGAAGTCTCTCTTCTTCATCCACACATCTCTTATCCTTTCTCATCTCCTCCCTGTTCCATGCTCCCTCACTTCCCTTCATCCATCTACTTCGACTAGAAGCTTCGCCGACACACCTCCTCTGACCATCTGCTCTGCCGATGCCCCTGCTCCTCCTTCCTTCTCCCTCCTCTCCTCTCCTCTCCTCTCCTATCCTTCCTTCCTTCCTTCCTTCCTTATCTCCTCTTCCTCCTCCTTCCTACTCTTCTCCGATGTCCCTCCTCTCTTATTGCCGACCCTTCCCTCCTCCAACGGGAATATGCCGTGTGGGCAATTGAAATGCCATTGAAATTTTGGAATACAAATGGACACCAAATAGTGCATCAAGATTTTTTTTAGTAGAAGAGTCAAAATCTTATCTCAAGGGTTTTTGATCTAGTTGACAAATCAATGGGATGTTGATCTGATAAATCAAACCTTTTGGCTCGTTGATGTTCAAAGAGTTATATCTATACCACCACCCTCTTTTGAGATGGATGATTTTGTGTGTGAAGCTTTCAAACTTAAGGCCGAAGCCCAGCTTTAAATTAATAAAGCCTCATATGGTAGAGTTTACAAACATCAGCAGCAACATCGGAGCTCATAAGGTCTCATACATAGACAGGGTCACACCCGAACCCAACCACAAAACACCAACATACACAGACTAAAGCAGCTGTCTAACACGGATACAAATACATCTAGGGAGAAAGGAAGCGCCATCCTACTAAAATCGTGAGATAAATGTGAAGACGCCTGATCTTCTCCATCGTTGCGTTCAGCAGACCCCTATCATTCGGTCTCACCAACAACCACCATTTGTGCATATAAATAGAGCATCAGCCGGTGTTAATAAACAGACCCTCCATAGTTAGTTTGTTTCTAATGTTCCAAAGCGTCCAACATTGAGCCGCGAAGGTGAGCCAACTAGTCTATGGTACGTTCCTGAAAACCCGTAAGTGATAGCCAGAAAATCCCGAGCCCCAATCGGGTTCCAATCGCAGTGGATAAGTTCCTTCGCTCCTGCCCACATGAATCTCGCAAGAAGGGCAACTAAAGAAGACGTGGTTACAATCCTCTAGTTCCCCGCAAAGAGAGCATATCCCATCCGACGGACCCCTGCGTTTAGCCACCTTTTCCGAGCACGGTAGCTTGCCCCGAATGAGTTGCCACCGAAAAACCTTGATCCTAGGCGAAACTCTAGTCTACTAGACTTCCTTAAGGTGGGGCTTGACGAAGATAGTGACATTCTGGATTAGATCAGTGAATTATGTAGAATGGTATGCACAATTTAGAAGATGATTGAACTATGATTGGCACCAGGGTAAGTCAACTGGGATGGTTTGCCGTGGTTTACCCCATCGGCTTGGTCATCTATTTATATCAGCTGAACATACAAGATAGAGATACAGGTTGTTGAGATTACACCCTTGCCGTGGTGATCAGGATGATCACCGGATCACGACGTGATCTGAACTAGCTAACAGCCTATGGTTAAGATACTCAAACACGTACGAGCTACACGTGACAACTAATGTACATGTTTAACATTCCCCCGCAATGTCAACCGGTCACGAGGTTGAGATTGGAGCGAAGTCGCTGAAGCATCTTCTTTGTTGCGGGTTTGGTGAATGCATCTGCGACCTGATCCGCCGAAGCAACAAAACGCACATCCAAAGCTCCCATTGCCACCTTCTCTCTCACGAAGTGGAAGTCGACCTCTATGTGTTTGGTCCGAGCGTGAAAGACGGGATTAACCGTCGGATATGTCGCTCCAAGGTTGTCGCACCATAACACGGGAGGTCGGGCCTGCTACACCTGCAACTCCTTGAGTAAGGACTGAATCCACGTTGCTTCTGCAGTACCATTGGCGAGAGCCTTGTACTCTGCTTCCGTGGAGGATCTAGATACGATGAGGCTGCTTGCGAGCACTCCATGACACAAGATTAGGTCCGAAGAAAACCGCGAAGCCTCCGGTTGAGCGCCTGTCATCGGCGCATCCAGCCCGGTCCGCATCGGTATACACACCGATAGTTGTAGCTGGTGATCGTCGAATGCTGAGACCAGTCGATGATGTGCCCTTGACAAAACGAAGGATCCGTTTAACTCGCTTCCCAATGGACATTCGTGGGATGTGCTAAATATTGGCACACTTTGTTGACCGCAAACGACAGGTCGGGGCGAGTAAGGGTGAGGTATCGCAAGGCGCCGACAAGATGCTGCGGTATGTGAATGCTTCTTCCTCATTTAACCGATGACCTGACTCTCGCAACAGCTTGTCATGAGTGCACATGGGAGTAGACACTGGTCTGCAATTCGCCATATTGGTGCGGCTGAAGGAGATCACACGCATACTTCTGCTGGGTAAGGCTGATTCCCCCGGAATTGCGGACCACTTCAATGCCTAAGAAATAGCTCAAGGGGCCAAGATCCTTAACCGGAAAGGAAACAGAGAGCTGTCGAAGCAGGCTTTCCAGGGCGTCAGACGAAGAGCCGACGATGACAATGTCGTCGACATAGACAAGCATGTAAATGGTGACACCGTTGTGAATGTAAATAAACAAGGAGGTGTCGGCGGCGAAGGAGCTGAAACCAAGCTGCTGCAAACGATCATGGAGACGGGAGTACCGGGCTCTTGGGGACTGCTTAAGACCGTAGATCGCTTTGTTGAGCTTGCAAACATAGTCGGGTCGGGCTGGATCTTGAAATCCTGGGGCTGCTGCATGTATGCTTGTCTCATCAAGAAAGCCATGGAGGAAGGCGTTACGATGTCAATCTGACGGAGATGCCAGCCTCTGGACACAGCGAGAGAGAGCACAAGTCGGATCGTGGCGAGGCTTGACCACCGGAGAGAAGGTCTCGAATAATCGATGCCATATTTCTGAGTAAACCCCTTAGCCACGAGACGAGCTTTGAACTTGTCGAGAGATCCATCTGCCTTGTGTTTAACTTTGAACACCCATTTGCATCCGATGACATTCTGACCGGAAGGACGAGGTACAAGAGTCCATGTTGAGTTTTGCTCGAAGTGCATCAAATTCTGCCTTCATTGCGGATCGCCATGAGGAGTCAGCAAGCGCGTCCCGATAAGTGCGCGGAGCGGCGTGGAATGCTCGCCGCTTGGGGTCGTATCGCACCGTGCCATCGGTCGGCTGGAGGCGCTTGACGATCTGATTCCGCAGCCGGGTCGTCATGGGATGCAGCGGAGCAGCAGGTGGCGATGGGCGCGCAGGCGAGGCTGGAGGCAATGAGCGGGCTGCCGGCGGCACCGCTATCCTCGGAGGGCGCAGCAGAGTGCGGGGGTGTGGCAGGAGAAGGGGACTCCGCCACGGGAGTCCGGTGGGACGACGACGGTCCCGTATGCGACGTGCTCGCCGCGGAGAGCCCGGCTCGGGCGAGCCGGGCGGGGTCGAGGCGTCCGGTGCAGAGCCATGCACCGATCGACGGGGCGTTCCTGCTGGGTCCAAGTGCGAAGCGGAGGCGGTGTCCGAGCTTGTCGTGCGACCTGTAGATGGCACAGAAACACTTGCAGCAGGGTCAAATAACAGTTTCATCATATCGGCGCATACGATCATCAATGACTACTGGCTCGGAAAGAGGAAAGCGTCCGGGTGAAGAGTTGGGCGGAGGCAATCGTGGGGATGTTATGGAATGCTCAAAAGGGAAGACGTTTTCGTCGAAGACGACGTCTCTTGAGATGTAGATACGCCCACTCGAGCGGTCCAAGCATTTGTAGCCCTTGTGCATTGAGCTATAACCGAGGAAAACACACTGTCGAGATCGAAACTCGAGTTTACGGTTGTTGTATGGCCTCAAGTTGGGCCAACAAGCGCAGCCGAAGCAGCGGAGGAAAGAATAATCAGGTTCCTCATGGAGTAGCCGAGAGACGGGTGTGGTGTTATTGATGACTCGTGTTGGCATGCGATTTATGAGGTAACACGCCGTTAGAAAGGCTTCGTCCCAAAACCGAACAGGAAGGGAAGAGTGGGCGAGAAGAGCGATGCCGGTTTCGACGATGTGTCGATGTTTTCTCTCAGCGATCCCATTTTGCTGGGAAGTGTGCGGGCAAGAGACTCGGTGCTGAATTCCCTCACGATCAAAGAACTTGGAGAGACGATGGTATTCTCCGCCCCAATCCGATTGGAAGGTACGGATTTTAGAATTTAACATGCGTTCAGCATGCTTTTGGAAGGTGAAGAAGGCTTGCTCAACATCCGATTTTCGTTTTAGTAAATAAATCCACGTAAATCGGCTATAATCATCAAGAAAGCTCACGTAATATTTAAAACCCCCAACAGAGGTAATGGCTGGTCCCCACACGTCAGAGTGAACAAGTTCAAGAGGAGCATGTGAAATATGAGATGAATTACGAAAGGGTAATTGATGAACTTTTGCACGTTGACATGCATCACAAATGCTAGAAGGTTTACTCGAGGGTGTACAGGCTAGTTTATTCTTGCTAATGACAGACTCGATGACACTACTGGACGGATGACCTAGTCTTCGATGCCAAAGGTCGGAGGGGATCTTGACACCGGAGAGAGCACGACGATTCGAAGACGAAGAGTAGCCTGACACCGGATAGAGGCCACCACGTGACCTAGCGCGAAGCAGCACCTTCCTCGTTGCTTGATCCTTTAGATAGAAAATGTCAGGATAGATTTCAGCAAAGGCACGATTGTCATAAGTAAGTTTGTGCACAGAGAGAAGGTTTTTGCTAATGTGGGGGACATGCAGAACATTACGTAAATAGATAGGTTTAGATGTTGAGCCAGAAATCAAAGAATGACCAATATGCGAGATATTCAGACCTGCTCCCTTGGCGACCTGCACCTGATCCTTGCCGCCGTAGCGCTCGTGGATGTTGAGCCTGTCGAGGTCGTTCGTCAGATGGTCAGTCGCCCCGGTATCCATGTACCAGTTGGTGTCGACTGCGTAGGAGCCGGCGTTCGCAGCGTTGCCGGAGCGGTCACGGTTTTCCTCCGGCTGGAAGGAGTGGTTGAAGCGCTGGCGGCACTTCAGGGCCTCATGCCCGAATTTGCCGCAGACCTGGCACTTGACGTTGTTCCTTCCGTTGCCGCGGCCACGTCCCTGGCCACGGCCGCGTCCTTGTCCACCGCGACCACCACGATTCCCATCATGGTGACGTCCAGCCGCGTTGGCGGAGGAGTGAATCTCCCCCACAGAAGCCTGCTGCTCCAGGCGTAGCTCGGCGCTGAGGAAGAACGCGTAGAAGCTGCTCAGAGAGGGCGCGTCCTCGCGCGCCGTGATGGATGCGACCAGGGGCTCGTATTCCGGTCCAAGACCGGCGAGGAGGTAGCCGAGGATCTCGTCGTCGGAGAGTGGCTTGCCGATAGAGGCCATGGCGTCGGCGAAGCCTTTCATCTTGTGGTAGTACTCAGCAGCGGTGAGGTCCTTCTTCTTCAGGTTGGACAGCTGGTACCGGAGCTGCATCAGGCGTGCGCGGTTGGCGGAGCCGAACATCTCGTGCAGTGTTGACCACACGGCAGCAGAGGTGGTGAGCCTCGTCATCTGCCCGAGGATGTCCTCGGACATGGACCCAAGGAGGGCGATCATGACAGTCTGGTCCTGTTGGTACCAGCGAAGGAAGGCGGGATTGGCCACCTCGCGGGCGGCGTCGCCTGTTCCCTCCTTGATCACGTGCGGCGGCGAAGCAGTGGTGCCGTCGACGTAGCCGTACAACCCCTGCGCGCAGAGGGCAGGGACGGCTTGGGTCTTCCAGAGGAGAAAGTTCTCCCTCGTCAGCTTGATGGTGATCAGGTTCCCGATTGCCGAGATCGGCACGGGTGCGGCATGGGTGGAGCCAGCGAAGAGAGCTCCGCTCAGGGCATCAGAGGCGGCTGGGGAGGTGCCCATGGTGGTGATGTGGTGATGGGATCTTACGTGCTCTGATACCAAGTCAACTGGGATGGTTTGCCGTGGTTTACCCCATCGGCTTGGTCATCTATTTATATCAGCTGAACATACAAGATAGAGATACAGGTTGTTGAGATTACACCCTTGCCGTGGTGATCAAGATGATCACCAGATCACGACGTGATCTGAACTAGCTAACAGCCTATGGTTAAGATACTCAAACACGTACAGAGCTACACGTGACAACTAATGTACATGTTTAACAGGGTATGGCGAAACCACATCTAGTATGATGGAAGATCTGGTCACTTCGTGTTCCGGTGAAGATACATTTTTTTAACTAGAGAGCAACACATGGTTCTCTTCCATGTCGTGCTATACTAGCAACTCACCATATTAAAGTAAGTGGGCAATGCCCTGTTTGTAAATCGGGCCCAGAGGATATTAAGCATGTTATATTCACGTGTCCATGAGGAACAGATGTTGAAAATTATCGGGTTTGGATTTGACGGTTCAAGAAGCATGTGCTACTGATCTAGCGGGTCAAAGAGTCTTAGAATTTATATTATTTGAACAATCAAGACCCTCGGTGTTGGGTTTTAGCACATCGGCCGGGTTATTTGCTATCGCTGCTTGGTATCTTTCCTCAGAGCTCCAGCAGGCGGTACATGGTGAGAAGGTACAAAACCCCGATCGAAATGCAATGGCCATCTCCTCCTTGCTGGCTAACTACACATCTGGTTATTCGGCTAGGCCAGTTGTGAAGAAAGGAAGCTAGACTAAACCTCCGAGAGACTATCAAGATAAACGTAGAGGCTGGATTTGAAACTGATACACTCGAGGGGACTACAGGAGATATTCCGCTGAATAATACTAACTCCATCTCAAGGCTTAAGGCCTATATTTTTTTTCAGAAAGTCAAACGAAGTAAAGTTTGACCAAATTTTTAGAAGAATTTATGAATAAATATGATATTTTGTAGGTAGCATATGAAAATATATTTCATTATCTATCTAATGATACTGATTCTGTATTTTTCATGTTAATGATTTTTTATAAAAACTTAGTCAAACTTAACATAGTTTGACATTCCAAAAAAAAATAGACCTTAAGTCTCGGGATGGAGGTAGTAAATGTCAGTTTGTAGCAGTCCACAATTCTAGAATTGGCTCAGTTCATGATGTCTTATCGCATGAATGTCACGCCTTAAAGTAAGGCTTATTGCTTGCTGATCTTTGATGACTGCTATCACGTGGAAAAGGAACTAGTCAAGGCAGAATATGAATACGTAAATCGAGAAGCAAATTGTGTAGCACATGAACTAGCTTGTCTGGCTAAATTCTCTAGCCCTGCTGTTTGGCTAGATGATCCCCTGCTTAGTTACTTAGATATATAAATTTTTCAAATGCTTGTCAGGTCATAGAAAATTTCCGCCTCTGCTTAGTTATCATCCTTCCTCACATCTGCCAGAAGGGGCTCCTTCTTATCCTCCCACCTGTTCAATCTTTTTTGTGCCTCCTCCACCTGAAGGTTGTGCAAACGGAAGAAAATACAGTTACACATAGTTTGCACCAGGATGGAAGATACAGTTATCAGGACAAAAGAAATTCTGGAAAAAAAATTCCGCCTCTGCTTAGTTATCATAAGAAATTCTTTTCTATATGAATGGCGAGTATATTATATATAAAAAAAAATCTTGTCCGCACATATTTTCGAGCAGTGATAAGTTTGCACAAGGATGGAAGATAAGCAAACTAGAGGCTACATATAACATTCATGACAACAGCCATGGAGACAGAGGAAGGTAGCTTGAATCTGGACCTCATGTAGTTAATTCCCTTTGCAATAAGTAGTACGTTTGTGCAAAATAGAAATGAAAAACAAATCTTTCTTCTCTGTAGGTTTAGTAACAGGTACCTCTTTGTTCCAATCAGTTCTGATGGTGACCCATAGAAGAATGGCCGTCTGCATGACCGTACCTCCAATCATGCCACCCCAAATGCCCTGTCGGTAGGCATAACACGAAATAGAAGTTTAGAGCATAGAACTGAAGACCACGGTATGAGGTATGTATGAACAGTTTACAGATATATCCACCACCTTTACGCCGAGCTTGAAGACAAAACCTAGAACAACACCAAGGGGAACGCCTACTATGTAGTAACAACCAATGTTCACGTAAGCAACAAACTGTTGCCATCCACATCCAACAGCAACACCTGATATCGCTATGTATGTTAGTAACGTTCAATCACCAATTCACCATATATATCTGTTGCCACAGAGGGGGAAATATGGAACTCTATAACATGATACACACAATAGTTTCGATCGCAGAAAAATAAGAAATAAATAGACGTAATAGTTTGTGCATAGTCGGTGGCTTGCAAATTAGGGTCTCTTTGGTTCACAGAACTTTGAAAACCCAGTACTAGGAAAAACTTAGAATCGATATCACATGACGTACTGAATCCTACAGAAATAAAAAAATGCATGAATAGGGAAAATATGGAACTCTAGAACATGGTATGCATAATAGTTTCTATTGTAGGAAAATGAAATGAAAAATAGACATAGCTGTCATTGAAAGGAAGGAAAAATTTCATGACATTAGACCTAAAGAATTATACTGTTGAAACGCATGCAAGGAAGAATTTGTATGGTTTCTAATTCTACAAAGCAAACAAGATCTATACATTAAATTCCTAATGAAGAGAATCCTTCAAAATTCGAATGAACCAATGTCCTTTAATTAGCAAAATTCAAGTACAAATGATATGCATGGAACTTAGAAGAGATCATTGCACCTTAAAATAAATTGGTGCCCTTTGTTTACAAACAAGACAGAAGTGCCTTGCTTTCAAGAAAATCATAAGAGTTGCCCCCAATACTTGATGTATGTGAATACATAGTCATTGTCATAGAATGCAGATTTATGCTAATATAAATATGCAAAAGCTTATAGTCATTTCGAATAGAAGTGTTTGCCATCTGTTATATATTTGTAAATACTTCCTAATTAAATGTGATCTTGCCATGTGTTACATTAACAGAGTTAGTAACTTTAGCCAAAATATAGATCAGTTTAAAATAGTAAATGGGATATTTCAGACATCAACCACCATCGTCCTGGCACAATAAATGGAATGAAAATGAAATATACATGGAGATATGAAATTCCACATCTATTAGAATTATGTAGTGAAAATGGACAAATAGAACGATTGTTTTGGATGTTTTACCAATGAACTGCAACCTTTGTTCCTAAATACAAGACGTTTTGGGATGGAGCGCTCAAGAATCAAGACACCTCATGTGAGCACATGCAAAAGCTTTCTGAATTTACCTGAGAGAACAGGTTGGATGCCATTGAGAATGAGCGTTGTGGCAAGCAGCGGGCAGAGATCGGCCACCGCGTTGGAAACTGTTTCACCCTCTGTGAATAAGTAGCTGATGTAGTTACGAAGACAGAGGATCACAATAGCAAGGATGACGGTGATCGTTCCACAGAGCAAGGTGACGACCCACACTGAGAAAAATGCTGACTTCGGGTTGCCGGCACCAAGCTCATTGCTCACTCTTACACTGAAAAGTACTCATTAGTTAGAGTTCGCGGCTCTCAGTCCCCTCACTAAGCAACTGAAGTTAAATGTTATCTAGTCATTGAGTTTAGACTTGCGAACCTTGCAGCGGCATTGAAACCTACTGAGATCATGAAAACCCAACCAGAAATAGTCATACTGCACCAGATACAATCGCATGTTAGCACCAACTCTGATTACTCGGTAGTAAAACAGTAAGACTTATAGACGAGTGGTACTGACCATACAGATAGGGAATCCAAGGCAAGTTCAGGGTTGGGGAGCAAGCCGGCTATGAGCACGAGGACCTGAAAGTACCATGCCTCGAGGCACAGCATAACTGCAGACGCCGCTGAGAGCTTCATAAAATCCGTCAAGCCAGAGAAGGCTTGCCAGGTGAATCCGGTCCATGTATGCCGGCACGTTGGGCTCATGACAATGTAGGCAAACTGCGCCGCCACAATGATCCACCAGCTCAGACTCAGCACCAGGGAAGCACCAAGCAGCCCCAGCCCAGCCTTGTAAATGACAACCCAGCTCAGAAGCAGGTGCAACGCTAGCGTTGCGGTTGAGATGTAAGCACTTGGCAAGACAATGCTCTGAGCCTGCAGGAACTTCTGGATTGGGAAATTGAAAGCGTAGGCAAAGATTTGAGGTATCAGGCCGTACACGAAAATCGACGCGGCACGGGCGATCTCTGGTGACTGTCCAAGGAATAGGAGGATTGGTTCGGAGAAAGCATAGATCACCGCAAGCGGTATGCCGGTGCAGCACAGGAGCACGGCAGAGCGTTGTAGATAAGTCCCAAGCATTTCGTACTTCCGTGCGCCGTAGGCTTGTCCGCAGAGAGTCTCCACTGCACTACCCATGCCAAGCTGCAAACACAAAATGCCTTGTCACTGTCATGAATTGTACTGCAATATGTAACATGTAGTTCAGAATTAGGTGGTACAAGTAGCTAAACTAACAGCGAGGAAAGTAATTATGATGGAACAAGTGGTACCAATCATTATTTTAGAATATTGAAAGCAAATTATGGTTTAGATGATCCATCGAAGTGCATCATTTCGTTCCTCTTTTTCCCGCATTCAGAGTTTCATGGAGCCCATTTTTCTTCGTCAAATTTATTAATTTGGAGTTCAACATTTGTCCCGTATTTCCTTCATATTTTCTTCTGAGACAACATGTAAACTGCTTTTACACGTTACATAGATAAATGTGTTTTTCCTTGATCAAGGAAAACCATTCAATTGTTTCAACCTTTGATGGATGTTTAAATTTGTTTGGCTTCTGGGTCAAGTGTTCCTAACAGAGTAACAATATTGCACTAAACTGTACAAAAATAAGCTACACAGTCAAATGTGCCTTTCAATTTCAGTACTGATGAGATCAATAAGAAATGTAAAAACACAAAAACATTCAAGGAACAATGAAAATTAAACAATAAATAAAAGTTCCTGGGCAACTGAAAACAAACATGTTACTGTTGTGTATATGTACTACTACATATAAATTTTGACAAGCATGTGAAAAATTCAAAGGCACCTACACTGGATGTGGTATCAATTGTTAGAGATGTATAGAGATGTATAGCCCATTTTCTTGTAAATCTCCAGTGTATGAGGGGTTTTCCGCACATTGTCACACATGTACAATCTTTGGTTCTCAAGAAATACTAGTTGTTCATTCTCAACATAGTATCACAGCTTAGATTTAGCTTCTTTCGCATTTAGCAACTCCGTGCTATCTTCCTGTCGCTGCGGATGATTTTCCCGGCCGCGATTTCCGAAAAAGGCTATAGCCAGGCTATAACGGGCTATAGCCACCTTTTAGCACGCGAATGCCTTTAACCGCAGCTTGCTCGAAAGGCTATAGCCCGCCGGGCTATAGCCGGCTATTTAAAACTATGCTCTGCCTGTCCCTCTCCTGTTGCTTGATAGGGATTGAGTGAAATCGTGGTCTTCTCCATCGTCTTCACGAATCTGGTCGCCCCTGCTTCGAATCTGGCCCTAGTTCCGGACGTTGCAGCTCGGATCTGATCGCTGCTGCTCGGATCTTGCTGCAGCCCGACCGGGGTCGGCCTCTTCTGCCACGGATTCGGCCGCCTCTGCCCGGATTCGGCAAAACCTATACACCGACCAGGTCGGTGGCTACCGGCCACCGCACACCCCCTGGTCGGGTATGGGCTAGGCCCATTTGGGTCTGTTTAGCTTGTGCAGTTCGTTTTTGCTTTTTCTTTTTTTTTTTCTGGTTTCTTTTTCTGTTTTCTTTTCTTTTTTCTGTTTTCGGTTTTGTTTATACTTTTTTAGATTCGAAAATTTTAATTTCTAAAAAATATTCAAATTTTAAAAAAATTAAAAAATGTTCAAATTTGAAAACCGTTCAAATCTAAAAACCGTTCAAATTTGAAAACCGTTCAAATTAAAAAACCGTTCAAATATGAAATTTGATCAAAATAAAAAATTGTTCAAAATTTTAAAATGTTCAAATTTAAAATTTGTTCAAATTTAAAAAATGTTCAAATGTAAATTTTGTTCAAATTTAAAATTTGTTCACATCGAAAATTGTTCAAATCCAAAAATTCTTCATATAAAAAATATAAAAACAAGAAATTAATTCTTTCAATTTTTCGAAAATATACAAATTTTGAAAAATTTTGTTTTTCCGAAAAAATTTCACATTGGCATTTTAAATTTTTTAAAAAGAAAAGAAATGAAACAGCAGAAAAGGAGAAAAACAGGAAAAAAAACGAAAACAAACGTCACTGGGCCGGCCCAACAGGCACCCTGGGGGGTGCGGTGGCTGGTCCGCACCGACCAGGGTGGTGTATAGCACCTCCCCCGGATTCGGCCGCCGATGCTCGTGCCCAGCTGATGCCTGTCCTGAATCGGGCCGTCCCCGCCCGTGTGACCGTGTCCAGCCGTTGCAGCCTCTGCTCGACCTGAGCCCAACAGCGAGCCAGCCCCTTTCTCTGCTTGGTTGCGCTCATCGCGCATGCTGCCACTGAGCAGTTTGCTCTATCACATCTGAGGCTGCCGGTTGAGTTCAAAAAAAAAAAAAAAACTGGGAGCTATCACTATGGCATTTTCTTTTGCCAGCTATGTTAGCATTTATTGGTGTCCGATGATTTTTATGGCACCAACTATGGGGGGAGTTTGCTGCCATTAGAGCATCTCCAACAGGCGCGGCAAAAGCCGCGCGACACGCGCACCCATCACCCAACCGTCCGAAATATTCACAGCCCGCGTGTCGCTTCGCAACCCCCGCCTCGCTCCGCGTCACCACTCTGCCTCCCACCTCGCTCCCGCACCGCAGTTCAGTCTCGCGACGAGATGCCGCCCCGCCGCCGCTCGAGTTCCGGCTACCGCGGCGTCCGCACGCAGCCGAACGGCACATTCTACGCCAGGATCCGCAGCGGCGACGAGCGCATCGGGCTCGAGACGTTCAAGACGGCGCACGACGCGACGCGCGCCTACGACGCGGTCGCCTGGCGCCTCGGCCGCTCCCGTCGCTCGATGAACCTCGACAACGTCTGGACGCGACAACAGGTGGAAGCGCTCGCGCCGCCGCCTCTGGCCGTCACGCGCGAGCAGCGTCAGTGCGAGCTCGAGCAGCGGCTCGTCATCGCGGAGCGCGACGAGGGCCTCCGCCTCGAGTGGGCGCGTCAGTTCCCGGAGGACATCGCCGCGATGGAGGCCTTCTACGACAAGAAGGAAGAGGAGAAGGCGGCGGCAAAGGCGGCGAAGAAGGCGGACCGCGAGGGGCGGAGGGTGATACGTCCAATTTGCATCACTATTTTATATCATAATTTGCTGTTATTCATTGATATATTTCATATTGGGACACAATACTTATGTTATTTCATCTATTTTGCATGTTTCATCATTATTG
>NC_061509.1:161265811-161292263 GCF_022539505.1 Lolium rigidum | reverse complement strand
TTTTCGGGATGAAGGCGTATGCGAAGAAAAAGAGGCGAGAGGGGGTTGTGGGCCCCCTCCTCACAGGGCGGCGCGGCCAGGCCTTGGGCCGCGCCGGCCTATGGGGTGGGCCCACCTCGGGTCCCCTCGGCTCCCCCTTCTGGCTCCCTTCGTCTTCTGGAAAAATAGGATTTTTCATATAATTTCCGTCAACAGTTGATCTTCCGAAATATTGCATTCTGACGGCGCTTTTTCCAGCAGAATCCTGACTCCGGTGCGCGATCCTCCAATAATCATGAAACATGCAAAATAGATGAAATAACATAAGTATTATCTCCAAATATGAAATATATCAATGAATAACAACAAATTATGGTATAAAACAGTGATGCAAATTGGACGTATCAGACCTCACCGACGTTTAAACGCCAGCGGCCAGAGCACGGTGGCGCCGCTGATTTAGGGCTCCCCTGGATGCGCGACTAGGTGCGTTCGAACGAGTACTGCAAGGCGAAGCGAATGGTGGTGGTGGTTTCCGCGGGGACTCATCGGAGTGTCGCCGGCAAAGGGGTACTGCGGCGGTTTACTCCGGCGAGAATCGACTCCGAGGCTACAGGATGCGAAACTCGGAACTAATAGGTGCAGGAGGTGCGCAAACTCACCCTTAAGCTCAAGGTGTGGTCAGCTCCAGCGATTGTTGACGGAGACGGCGGCGATTGAGCTTTTCTCGGCGAACCCGAGTGAAAGGGAACGCCGAAATTTCTCCTCGTCATGGCTCCCCTTGATGCTCTACTCCTCCAGAATGAACTACGAGGTCAGTCGCGTCGAATGAGCTGCGCCATGGCCTCCAAGATGACCTCCATCGACGGTGTCGTGCTCGACACCGGCGAACAGTAGAGGAAGAATGTGAGAGCTAGAGAGGGTATGGGAAGAAATGGATGGGCGGCGAAGGATTAGGGTTGCAACGCGGAGCTTGTGGTGCTTTTATAGCGCTCGAGGTGGTCTGGTTCATCGGCTCACCGGCGGTACGGGCCGAGATGCAATGGCGACGGTGAGCTGCATACGGGCGCGAATCTTGATGTCTTAGGATAGGCTCGGACGCGAGAGATATAGAGAGGGATTCTGGAACCTTCTGTGGCGTCCGGGACGTCCTTATCGTCGACGAGGGCGGCGTCTACTGGCGTTGCCGCGGTGTCGGCCTCAGAGAAGAAGACGACGACGGCGGCCTCCTGTTTTAACGCGAAGCGGTACGCGGCTCGGGCTGGGCTGAAGCTGGGCTGTGGTGGTGGGTTGGTCCTGGGCTCAGCTGCTGGGCTGCACGGCCAGGTAAGCCAGGTAAGCCTCCTTTTCTTTTTCTCTCTTTACTATTTTCTGTTTTGAATTTGCTATTTGAATTCAAATTTGAATTCTGTTTTGTTCTGCAGGTTATAAATTATTTGAATATCAATACAATTCGACAATAATGCTCACTGTATAGTTTTATTGTTTAAATAAACATTATTTTTTAATTGGATTGGTAGTTTGTGAGGTTTAATTAAAATAGAAATGAGTTTAGATTTTTATCCCACTTCTTTTTATTTGAGAACCAAATCTATTTAAGTGGTTTGAAATATATGCATGAGGAACATGTTATTAGGTCTTGCTAGTACTTAAGAATATGGATTGTTTACATACTTTAATTATGGCTAGAGTTTAGAATAGATGGTAATGAGGATGGAATTGTGTTATGATTTTATGTGGATAGTTATTTCCAAGGGTTTAGAGTTTTGCATACTCTTCATTAAGTTGCAATATAAGTAGGCATGAGGCAAGGCAGGGTTATGCTTATAGTCCAAGGTGGTACTTGGATTGAAATGCAAGGATGGTCTAGGGTTTTAATAGTGATCACCTAAGTGATACACAACTAGGATTAGGACTTGGGCAATAGCTAGGTTTATGTTTAATTTACTAGGGTTACTCCTCCTCACTTAAGTAGAATTATTGTGTCAAGGCAATCCTAAGTTTAAGTACAATAACAATACTCCTCTACACAAGGCATGATGATTGGTTTGGGATTAACTACTAGTGATATACTTATTATTTTATGTGATAGATGAGATCTATTAATCATATGGGTTTAACTTATCATCTATCTCTACAAGGTATGATCATGCATTAGACAAGATCTACTCATTCCTCACTAATCCCTCTTTAATATTCCTATCATCACACTCATCCTTGATTCTTAGGGTTTATAATTAATACCAAGTTGTGATGATTATGGAATTGGTTTCCTAAGGTAGTGCTAATGGAATAGGGTTCTCACCTCCAAGATCAAATATTGACTTGAACAACTAGGATTAGTACTTCTCTCATATTCTTGTATGAACATGTCTATGGTTAGTATTATAACTTCTCTCACTTCTCAATGTCTTGGAATATCCTAAGGTCCTACTCAAGAGATGATGTTATGATCCTCTAAATAGATGGGTTGCCTAGGAATTCTACCTTGGTCTCTTCTGTAGCTTGTTCTTCAGGAAATCTGATAAATCTGCATCTTGTGGTATGCCTCCACCTCCTAGCTTCTTCATCTTGATCCTAGCTAATGTATGGAGTGGCTCTATGTGTGTGTTTCCTTGTATCATGCTACAAGATGACCAAAAGGGATGGAGGGTGTGGTTCTATTTATAGGCTTGGGAAAGCTCTAGTATCATGACACATAGGTGGTGACTCTTGTGTTGGTTTGATGAGTAAGGTGCTTGGTTGTCATGCCCTCATCCATAGCAATCCTTTGAGCATGAGGTGGCATAGCTTGGAAAGCAAGTCATGTAGATATTTTCATCCTGTGGCATAGAGATTATCCTCTCATATGTTTTATTTTTGGATAGCCAAGTGGCATTTGTTACTAAATATCTTGTGAATGCTTTTATACTTGTGAATAGTGCACCATATCATGTATGATTGGATTTATGTTATAATATTAGTCAAAAAGTCAAGGTTGAAGGTTATTCCTTAAATTTGGATAGTTGGTTTTGATTTCACCAAGGCATGATCATATGAGTTTCAAAATACTCATAGTTAGTTTTATTCAAATAGTTTGAACTATAATTCGTAATGTAAATGGATTTAGTTTTATGATATTCCATATATTTAATAAGTTATGATTTAAATAAGAATGTGTGGCTTTTATGCACTTTAGACCCTGCGGTTTAACTTATTTGGTAATTGTTTTAGAATTGAATTAAATTACACACAAAGGGAGTTGCTAACTTTTAAGTGTTAATAAGTTAGAGTTTGATTCTTATAGAATGTGTTGTTCTAAATCTAGTTCCATTTGATCTAATCCATAGATCAAATCATCTCTACCCAAAATAAGGTTTTAGCAAAGATCACAGTGAAGTTTATAACGCTTGACTTGATGAGCTAATTCAATTCCATCAAGTCAAGTGAAACTTCAGTTACTGTGACAAGTTTTATTTGAAGGCGCGAAAATTCCACGGATTTTCTATGCATGAATGCAATGCACACTTTGGTGTTCTCTCCTTTTGTTGCCTCTAAACCTGGGACATTACAATGCAAAGCCTGTTGTTGATTACCAACGCCACCTTCATCCAAAAATGAAATAAGTGGTAAGAAAAGAGGTAATTAAATTCATTGAAGCTGGTATCATTTATCCTTTATAGCTGATTGTAAGTGGGTAAGTCTTGTTCATTGTGTACCTAAGAAAGGTGGAATCACTGTGGTTCCAAATAAGGATAATGAACTTTTACCTCAACGTTTTGTTACTGGTTATAGAATGTGCATTGATTTTACAAAGTTAAATAAAGCTAATCATAAAGATCATTATCCTTTTTCATTTATTGATCAAATGCTAGAAAGATTACCTAAGCATTCACATTTTTTCTATCTTGATGGTTATTCTGGTTTCTCTCAAATTCTTGTGCACAAAGATGATCAAGAAAAGACTACTTTTACTTGTCCCTTTGGTACATTTTCTTATAGAAGAATGTCATTTGGTTTATGCAATGCTCCTGCTACTTTTCAAAGATGCATAAATGCTATATTTGCCTATTATATTGAAAAGATTATGGAAGTATTTATGGATGATTTCTTTGTGTATGGTACCTCTTTCGATAATTTCCTATTCAGGAACACTTGTCTCATATAAGCACACACACTTTAGCTTGTCCTCTTGCTGCATAGAGGATTGGGCTTTCTCTCATTAAGAGCATTTACATATTGCAATGTACTTTATGTATTTTACTTCATTGCAAACTATACAACCAAAATACCAAAAACTACTACATCTTTATTATTGTTTGCTTGTCAACGCCAATAACCAATACCTTCAGCTCCTTGTGGGTTCGACAACCTTTCTTCGGAAAAGTACTACAATTGATCTCCTGCACTTGGGATCCATCATAGAGTTCAGCATTGCGATACTAAGAATAAATGTTGTAACATAATCCTTAGACCGTGAGAGCATATCTAATCACTGTCACCGGTGGATGCTTAGACATCATCAACCGCCACACCGTAACAGGGTGGTCATAAAGGTGTTGGGCTCAGGTATTCCAATGGGATGGGTTGCGGCGTATGTATCAATAGAGGGATTTTTACATCCGGGTGATGGATACATATTATGGGCCCACTAGGTCACGAGGATATGATATCACAAGAACGAGTTGAAAATGTTTGTCGATAACAAGATCGAACTAGGTATACAACATACAGAAGATCATGTCTTGGACAAACTAGGTATCGTGTGACAATGGGTTCCGGAACCCCCTAGTGGTCATTGATAGGAGAGTTGTCTCCATCATGTCTGCGCATTCCCGGACCCGTAGGGTGGCACACTTAAGGGTATTTGACGCTTTGGGATAGATTTGGGATCGTTGGAGAAAAGGGAGAGAACACCGGAATCGTTCCGGAGAGGTATGAAATAAGTTCCAAGGTCTATGAATTGTTCGGAGACTCAATTATATGTTTATTATTTAATGAATGAAACATTAAAAATATAATTTTTTTTGGGAAACCCCCTAAATGGGCCGCCGTTAGGTAGCCCATGAAAGGGAGTCGGTCGAACCCTAGGGGAAAGGAGGGGTCGGTGGCCCAAGGTGGGTCGACCGCCCCAAACCCTAACCCTAGGGGGAGGCTACGCATGGAGGGGGCGGCTGCGCATGGAGGGAGGCGGCGGCTTGGTGGACCGACCTCCTCTCCCATCCGGTGAACTATATAGAATAGGCAATTATAGGTCCATATCAGGTATGCCGACATGTTATGAGTAATTGAGCCGTGTTTGGACTCTGAGACCTAGCCCACTATATAAGGGCTAGGAGGAGATCTAGGACCTATGTCTTACGGCACGCCATTGTAAACCCTAGATTCAATATAATCTCGATGACTTTAGCCTCATCTCAATACACGTTGAATACCTCATTTGTATGACAAGTCGAGAAAACCAACATCGTTCTCTTTTCCCTGAAACCCAAGTCCAGGGCATTGCCGAGGTTAACCCTCGTCACCTGGGGCATAAAGCTGGCAGCTGTATCTGCATATGAATGTTGAAGTCACCGACGACAACATGTCCAAACACCTACATAAGAATTTGATTGAGCACCAATGGACATTGGCTCCCCATTAAGACAGGGAGTAGTCATCAATATCATCTTGTTTCGTTTCTTAATTGAACTATGCTATTTGCATTTTCATGCATGACAATGCATGCATAATTTGAAATATTTGGATGTAATAAATAAGTACTTTGAACCTGTTTTTTTGTGTTTGTAATGAACCCTTATTTGTTTGTTATATGGAAAAAATGGCAAAAAAACAAAATTTTCCCTGCGACGAACCAAATGTGTCGGGCCGCGGTGATACCCCCGGTGCAAACGGTCGCTCTGGCATTTCCAGCCATTATCGCGTCTGCAGCTCGACGCAAACGGATGTACACGGTCAATGTTGGCGTCCGTTTTGCGTCGGGCCGCTGGAGATGCCATTATCTTTACAAAGAAAAATTGTGGTGTTACCATAACCCTACTATGTCAATCTCTCGGTAACTTTGCGGATGCTTAGGGCATCTCCACCGAGTCGACACAAAACAATGACTTAAATGGTTCGTTTCTCTCTGCGGACAGAATTTGGGAGACGGTCCGGCTGGCCAGGCTAGTGCGCCCAGCGGAGCGAACCCATTGTGTTCACGCTTCCATTTTTGCTCGTTGTGTGTGGCCAACAAATCCCTGAAAAGAAAATGAAAATACCTCATAAACTGAGATTTTTATTCAAATTTCATTATATGTTACAGTTTGAATGAAAAGCAATTAAATTTAAAATACAAATAGCCCTCCTAATCGCCATCAGTAGGTGAGCGCAACGGCCCAGCTTCGCCATCGTTCTTCACGCGAGGCATACTCTCGCGCCCGGGCTGGTACCGGGAAGTCGACGGTGAGGCTTGAGCAGAGGCGAAACACTGGATCATCGCGAATCGCCGCCTCATTGTGAACTCCGTGTTCATGACGATTCGCTCCTCTTCGCGGCGGGTTTTCTCGGCGAGTTCCGAGCGTTTAGCTCAAGGATCCTATGTCGCTCGGTCTCCATGAGGAGCCGCCCAGCCTCCTCGGTAGGCAACCGCTCAAGGGAGACCGCCATGGGCTGCTGGTCAACCTGCTCTAGGATGCTGGCGGCGTTCCTTTGGTTGTGCGTCAGCCCGCAAGACTCGAGTATCGCCGCCCATTGAGGATCGGCCACGAGCTCCTGCTCCTCCTCGGCCGCTTCGCGCTGCGCGTCGACCTCATACTGCGTGTCCAGGAGGCCAGATGTGCTCGCTTAGGCTTGTGTTGAAGATGTCTGGCAGGCTCCTGCTGCGCTCCAGCTCCGGAGGCGGAGGTACAGGCATTGTGCGCATGTTGCGCCTCAACATAGAGTAGGTCCTGGCCTTGCGGCGAGGCATGCTGGCTACACGGCGACGACTCTTGGTGGTTGAGGAGTTTGGTGGTGATGAGCGCGACCCAACCTTTAAAAAGGACGAGGGCATTGGATGTCAGCGCGGAGCTCGAGCCATCGACATTGATGGAGGAGACAACGCAGCCAACGGTGGTAGTGATGGCCATAGCTGCAGCCGCCGGCCAGCCTTCTTTCGTCGGATCACGTCCAACGCTGCCTTCGGTCAGCTTTCTGCCTTCGGGTCGCTTACAAGCGAGCCCGCGGCACACGCATTATCCATGCAGCATCTGTACCGACACATAGCCACATAGGTTCCCCAAATTTGATGGTCTGATAGATCACGGTGAATGGATGGATCCTTTTGAATCGTCGTGGCCGATTCACTGTCCGCGCGAACCGATTCAACACGATGAGTCGATCCCCCTGGAGGTGCCTTTAGGGCATCTCCAACCGCGCGACCCAAACGGACGCGCTGGGCCGTCCGTTTTGGGCCGTTTGGGTGGCCGAACGGACACCCGGACAGCGGCCCGCGTCCGCGTGTCCGTTTGGGTCGCACGCTGCGCCCAACGCGCGGACGCACCGCATATGTAATTAAAATAACAAAAATAAAAATAAAAAAGGAAAGCAGCCAAAAATAACATTAAAGTAGTGGTTAATTAAACTTAGCCCTATTTTGGGCAATTTTTACACAAAAGAAAGCCCTATATGGACTTTAAACTATAAAAAAAAAAACCCTAGACAGGGTTTGCGAGCACGGTGGCCGCCGGCAGTACTACTCCCAGTAGTACTCGTCATCGTCGGCGTCGATGACGACGACGCCCCCCGGCGGCGACGCGCTGTTCCGGCTCGACACGCCGGAGGGCACCGGGGACTCCGGCCAGGGCTCCCACTGCGCCCTTTCCCAGGCGGACTGCGGGTTCGGCGGGCTCGCCGGCCTGCGCAGCCGTGCCCTCCGCGCGGACTCCTGCCGGAGCTGCTCCTCCGCTGCGGCCTGCAGCTCCGCCTGTAGCCGGAGCGTGGCCAGGCGCTCCTCCTCCGCCAGGCGCGCGGCCCGGCGCTCCTCCTCCTCCCGGAGCGCCGCCTGACGCGTAGCCTCCTCCTGACGGCGCGCCAGCTCGAGGAAGGCCCACGCCTCCGCCTGGGCGTCCTCCTGGGCCTTCCTGGCCGCCTCCTCCAGCGCGGATGTAAGGGTACATTGCCCCTATGTGTGGTTTTGGTAATTAATGACAACCCCTATGGACTAATGTTTTCATTGAGTTTATATGAAGGAATATTCCATAGGTACTACTTGCTCTCCATGTGTTGGATTCAAGTATGGATGCCATGAAGATAAAGGTATACCTGGTGTATTGGCATCAAGATCATCGGTATGAAGATATATATATGTGATATGATCAAGAAGAAGAAATGAAGATGGAGTTCTTATGTGGAACTCAATATTAGCCATGCTCTATCTTATGCGAGTATGAGAAGATACAAGGTTGAGTTGGGCAAGTTCAAGATGAGCATCTTGAGCGGATCACATGCTTGAAGCTTGCCGTCCATTTGGTGATAGTGGACATGTGAAGATGTGCATCAATGAAGCTTTCCCATCATTGTGTATGGGGGAGCATTTGTGAGTATACACGAAGCGACAATGATCAAGTGATGGGATGCGCAAGGCAAAGGTATGACCTTGATAGGTTTTCCTTTTACCGGTCTCGAGGTGGTTGATGGGAGACCGGATTATAGGATAGATAGCCGCACTATCAAGAGGGGCTTCCGGTTGGGTAACTTGATCACATCGTCTTAGGGAGCTCAATCCTTTGCATACTTTGCATATTCTTATTGCTTCTTGGTATTTCTCGGTGTGAGGTTCTTGAGCTTGTTGCTAGCTTTACAACAAGCCCAAGTTCATCGAAAACGGAATTCACATGCATCTTCTATTGCGTTTTCGAGGTTGGGTGATTTTACCGGTTATTCATGATATAAGGTTCTACCTTTTATATTCATGATAAAATCCCCTCCTACAGATTCTTGGGTTTTCACTTTCTATTAGATAGCATTTGTTGTTATCTTCCAAGCAAAATTGGTTTCATGCGATTCGGAGTTCGGGAGCAATTGTTATTAAAGAAAAAGAGAAAAGAAGAAAAAGAAAAGAAAAAAGGGGAAGGAGCCAGCCGGCCGGACCGGGCCAGGCGCCGGCCCACCCGGTCGAAAACCGGCCTGGGAACCGGTGCCATCCGGGCGGATTCCCGTGGGCCTGGCAGCCCGTCCGGTCGCGAGCCCGGTCACCGATCGGCCCGCCGCGGCGCCGCCCGGCCGAACCGGCCTCCCGCCGGACTGGGCCGCCTCCCCGCGCGGCCCGCTCCACTCCGCGCCGCCCACGCGCCGCCCCCGCGCCGCCCACGCGCCGCCCCGCGCGCCCTGGCCGGGGCTGGGCCTCACCGCCCCGTCGGCCCGCTCGCCCGCTGCCTGCCTCGCCCAGCTGGGCCGCCCACCGCCGTGCGCCCCTTGCCTATCCGCCGCCCAGCGCGGCGCCCGCCTCGCCCAGCTGCTGGTCCGGCTGGGCCGGACCCCAGACCGGCCTGGCCGGCCACAGCTCCGGTCAACCGGCTGGGCCGCCGGCTGGGCACCTTTTTGGGCCGTTTTTCCTGCGTTTTTAATGGTTCTTTTTTCCCAACGGTTATATTTTCTCCCATGCTATAAATAGCCCTTCTTCCACCTTGAGCAACTAGTTCTTCCCATTCTCTCTCCTCCATTGCTACTATTTGAAGAACTTGCTCTTCCCCTTGAATCCTCCAACCATTCTTGCTCATATTTGAGGATTTGAGAGAGGGGATCTAGATCTACACTTCCACCAAACCGTTTCTTCTCTAAGTGAGGGAATCTCTTGGGATCTAGATCTTGGAGTCTTTGGTTGACTTTTCCCCTTGTTCTTCCTCTCCAATCTCATCCTAGCATTCGTTGCTTTGGTGGGATTTGAGTGTGAAGGACTTGAACACCTCCGGTGTTCTTGCTTTGCATCATTGCATAGTGTTGAGCTCTCCACCACGATTTGTTCGAGTGAGAGACCGTGAGCTTGTTACTCTTGGAGGGTGACCTCCTAGTTGGCTTGGTGATTGGTGCTCCGGTGATCTCTTCAAGAAGATTGTGAAGAGGCCCGGGCTTCTCCTTCGTGGAGCTTGTGAAGTGGTTGTGGAGCTTGCCATCTCCGGAGCGGAGGAAAAGCTAACCATAAGGAAAGGGCCATTATCCTTCGTGGGTGTGGTTCGGAGAATAGGGTGAGCCTTCGTGGCACGGGGAATCCTTCGTGGGACCTCCACTCCTCCAAACGTGACGTACCTTGTTGCAAAGCAAGGGAACACGGGAATACATTCTCGTCTCCTCGTGCCTCGGTTATTTCTATACCCGAGCTCTCTTTCCTTGTGATAGCCATCGTGCTTGAAGTACATATATCTTGCTATCACTTGTGCTACATATATCTTGTGCCTATCTTGCTTAGCTCTAGTTGCTATTGTTACACTTAGTTGAGCTTAGCATATTTAGGGTTTGTGCTTGTAAACTAAACGATAGTTTAATTCCGCATTCATACAAGACAAATCCGCAAGAGTTTGTAATTGCCTATTCACCCCCCCCTCTAGGCGACATCTCGATCTTTCAGCGGAGGTGCGCAGCGTCTCGGCGAGGTGCGGCCATTTGGCAGCTCATCGAGGTCGCCCTGCTCGCGGGACGCCGCGAGCGCCGCCTGCAGCTTCGGGTCGTCCTCCTCCTCCTGGGACTGCGTCTGTGGCTGGGGCTGGGGCGCGGGCTCGTTGATGTAGAGGCCGCCGGGGCGGCGGCCAGCCCCCCTAGCAGGTGTGCGCGGCTGCGCGCGAGGCCGCGCCGTCGCGGATGTGAAGCACGTGCGCCGGCGCGCATCGTGCTCCACCTCGAACCACAAGTCCCAGTTGGGACTTGCGTCACCGTACGCGGGGTCCTGCTGGAGGTCCGCCGGCAGTTGAGCGCGGCGCCTCCGGATCTCGGCGTAGCGGGCGCGGCCGGAGCCCGGGATGGGCGGCACCGGAACCCGATCTGGGCTCGGGTGCCGGCCGTGGGGAGGTGCACGTCCCCCCACGGCATTGGGACGCCGGCGTCCCAGAACATCTGCGCCACCGCTACGGTGACGTTGATCCGGTCGCGTCTGGGCGTCGCCGGCGGCCCCATGGCGAACGGCGCCGGCGCGACTGTCCGGCTACTGCCGGCCTCGTGGTCGTTGGCGGATGGCGAGAACTCGCGCTTCGGGGCCATGGCGGCGCGGCAGCTTCGAGCTCGCGCGTGCGGCCGGAGTGGAAAGTGGGGACTAGATAGGGACAGTCCCCTTCCCCAGTCCACATTTAATAGGACTGGGGCACCGACAGGTGGGCCAGCCACGCGGACAGGCGGACACGCGAGGACGCCGCGTGCCATCCGCGGCCACGCAAACCCGGCCCAGATTTGGGCCGGGTTTGCGTCGTTCCGGACGCCGCGGCCGTCCGCTTTTGCGGTGCGTCCCCGCGTTGGGCCGGATTTTTGTCCGGCTGGACCCATCCGGACACGCGGACGCGGGATGGGTCGCCCGGTTGGAGATGGGCATCTCCAACCGGGCGACCCAAACGGACGTCCATTTTATCCGTTTGGGTCGTCCGGCGGACGCGCGGATGGCATTCGGACACCGGTTTCGGGTAGTGCTCCCCAACGCGCAAATGACCCAAATATACTAGTACTAGTACTAGTACTAGTTCCAGTTCCAAGTGTGGCCGGAGCCTTTGCCGTGGCTCGACGGAGTCGTCCACGAAGCGTCCCTCGGCGTCGATGAGCGCCTGCGCGTTGACGGCGCCGGCCCTGAAGCGCGCGTAGTCGAGCAGCGGGCGAGGTGGGCGGCGGCGGGGGCAGCCACCGCAGGCGAGGCGGGCGGCGGCCACGGGAGAGTGGGCGGCGTCGGGGGCAGCGGGGCCGGGCTCCGCGCCAGGCGAGACGCGTGGCGGCCACGGCGGAGTGGGCAGCGGCCGGGGCCGGGCAGGACGCACTCTGCGCCGTCGCTCCGATGCGTGTCGACCTCCGTCGCGCCGGCGGCGACCAGGACGCGCAGCGCGCGCCGCAGGTGATCCCGCTGCTTATCCGCTGGTTCTCCGTCTAGCCGGCGGCGACCAGGACGCGCACCCACGCGCCCCCCGCGCTGCTCTGCGCCGCGTGCGGCCGGCGTTGTTCTCGGAGCGGCGTGTCGCGCGGCGGCGGCGGCGGAGCGCGCGCGCGCGGCGGCAGCGAGGGCGCGGGGCGCGGCGAGCGCGGCGGCGGCGGGCGAGGGCGCGGCGGCGGCGGGCGAGGCGCGCGGCGGCGCGGCGGCGCGGCGCGCGGCGGCGGGCGAGGGCTCGCGGCGGCGGCTGGCAGGAGCGCGCCGGGTCGAGGCCGTCGCGGGCAAGGGCGGCGTGGCTGTCGAGAACGGCGAGGCGAGGCCGTCACGGCGGCCGTGGGCGGCGCGGGCGACTGACACGGGCGGCGACGGAAATGGAGGAGAGGGGCGGCGCGGAGGGGCTCCTGGCCGGAGGGATCGCCGCAGGAGAGCTCTCGTGGCTGGAGATAGAGGAGAGAGAGAGAAGGCACATGGATGTGTGGCTGCAACCTGCAAGTGGGGTTCATCCGGACACAGACGGACAGAAAGGGACACGCGAGGACACGCGCGGGCGTCCGTGGCCACGCAAAAGCTTCCCAATTTTGCGCCAGCTTTGGGTTGAGCCGGACAATAATTGCTGGCTTTTTGGGTATGGGTATCCCCGTTGGATGCAGTTTTTACCCAAACGGACGCGCGGGCTGTCCGTTTTGCGTTTTGCGTCCCCGCGTTGGAGATGCCCTTACCTTTACAATTTTGGTCAGTCCAAGTACAGAGCGGTCGTGTTTTGGACGCTGGCGTTTGTTATCGCTGGCCGTGAGCGTAGCGGCGCCGCACATACATGTGGCTGCTTCCACGGGCAGACCACCGGCAGAGGCACCCAGCAAGGACGGCGATGAGTGGAAGTTGTACCTGGAGGGGAGTAAATGGCGCGAGCAGGGCCGACGAGACGACGACGACGACGACGTGAAGGTGAAGGGAGTAGCCTTAAATGAGCCGTCTGGCCTACGAGTGCAGCTCGGATTCTGAGCTCGAGTAGAGTACATGTGTGTGGGGGTTCTCGCGCGCGTGAAATTCAATGCGGAGCTCAGAGTTCCCTGCGTCGCTGCGACCGGCGACGGGCTGCTGCCGCTGCATGCTCTGGCGCGCAGCCGCAGGAGGGCATCCCCATGATGGCCTCGCCGGGCAGGTGCTCGGCCCCGTCCCTGAGCCGGCCGGTCCTCGACGTGTACCGCCACTGTCGTCGCTACAGCGCCACGCAATGCCCCTGTAGCGATCGACCTAGGTGGTGCATCGTGCGTCCGTCACAGGGGGGCAGATAATGAGATAAGCCAAACGCATGGTATCGTTCCATCATGCTTTATGGTACAGGTACATGTACATGTACAGGAAGGCTTACATAAGCTGCAAGTTTGTGGCTGCTCACGTAAGAAGTCGTCATGATGATTTTCATCCAGTTTTGGATAAATTAACTAGGCAGCTCTTTCCTTACTTGATACTTTCTCTGTTTTAAAACAAGTTTATCAGATTTATCTACATAACGGAATTTTTTCGGACGTGGGTACTTCTAATCCGATTTTAGGCCTTAAGTTGCATAGTTGTTCGATCTCTGAGTCACAAAAAAATTGGGAGGAGGAGTTTTCCTTCAGTTTAAATCTTTTGGAGAGCTAGAAATACGAATTTTGGGTTTAACAAGTTATCAGGTTCATTAATATCTAGGTCCATTGCTCCTTAAATTTGCATGTATCTACGCAATAAAAACATGTTTAGATACGTATGAATCTACATAAATCTACGCACTTATTTTTTAACGTATAAGTATACCTTAAGGCAAATCTCTTCCGTACAGTCCTCTCTTTTCTTAACTGAAAAACATCGCCGCAACCTGCTTAGGACTCTCCTGCTATGTGCCAATTTTTCAAAACTTTGGGAGCGTTAGAAATACAAATTTTGAGCCTGGAAAGTTATTAAGTTTATGAGTATATAGGTTTCATTGCGTATTTTCGCTAAACTTACACAATAAAAACGTGTTTAGATACGTACAAATCTAGACAAATATTTGCAATTATTTTGGAACGGAGAAGTATACCTTAAGGCAAATCTCTTGCCGCCGTTTCAAAACAATAATTTCCGGGTTAGAATGGCGCAACCTGTGTAGTATTCTCCTGCTTATGTGCCAATATGTGATAGTCGTACTCCGTACGACTAACTCCCTAGGTCACTAAGGTATGTGAATTGTGAATACATACTGGTACAGTGGTACTAGTACTAGTAGCAAACAGGCACTCCTGCCTTCATTGCATGACATCAGAAACGTGACCAAGAAAAGGATGGCGCAGGGGTCGAAACTCATCACCTGAAACTGAAAGCGATGGCACTTGAAAATCGATATGGGGGGAAGCAGAAAACACTGCTACCATTGCATGCAAGGCGCAGCGGAAGCATACGCTTGCTACACTAAAATATACCGGACTGCATCCGATTCAGGACTGTGTTTGAATATTTCCTAGACAACGTCCTTTGACTTGTCCCATGCTGCCCAAACTCCAGGCTAAAAATGGCTGCCACGGTATCACGGGGACAGCCCTTTGCCACTCTCAGATTACCTGCCCATGCACTCCAAGGAGAGTCTGGCCAGCAGCGGTAAGTTGAATTTATGTAAATCCTCGTGAAGCAAGGGGATTCATTGCTCATGATTGCATTTACCCTTCTGTTCTTGGTTGCCAAATTTTGAATTTTCAAAACCATCGACAACATGCAAGACCAATCCCTTGGTTGATTGCTCATTTGTAATACTCCGTACCTACAGTAAAACATTACTACTATTGCACAAATACCTACAGTAAAACATTACTACTATTTGCAAATTGTTTTATTTCATCACAGATGTAACGTAGCACAGGACGAACCAAGAAAATGAGTGGTCACAATGAAAAATGACATCATTTTCCAGAACAGGTATCAGCAGATATGCTCTTTTATTGCACAAATACATTGTCAACTTGGAAAGATAATGCAGAATCTGAGTATCATGACATACAGGCACACTGCCTAGTCATGCATGATGCAATTGCAAGACTGCATAGCACAATGCAGTTCACTGCACATTATTGACAAGCCAATATCCAGTTCACAGCCACAATCAGACGGCCCAAGGCCACTGCTATGCATGATGCAAGAGCAGGACTGCATAGCAAAATGCAGCTCACTGCACATTATTGACAGACTAATGTTCCAGTTCACGATCAATAGCTGAAGGCCCTAGGCTCCTAGCAGCCACAAGGCATTGACAGTTCAAAGCTCAAGTTGGACGACCCACTTCTGATTGACAAGTCAACAACACACGGCCAAGCTGGGACTTGAGTCTTGAGTACCCACTTGCGTGCACCAACAACGCAGACACACAACCAGTAAGTAACAGGGTTAAAATGTCCTGCCAGAGATAGCTAATGACACCACCAAGGAAAGACGGGAACTATGATTGAAAGAATTAAAAGGCCACGGCTAGCCCAGGAACAGGCACCTAGCAATGTACAACCGCTGTGCGCCTGAGAGTAACAGGGCGTTTGCCCCTTGTTAACCACACTAATGTTAGCATAACGAGGTCCATCAGAATTTGCCAAGCTGGATGTCTTGTCTCACACATGATCCACAATAATGTTCCCATACACCACAGGTGGCCCACATTAAAACCTGCACACATGATAGATAGGTAAACATAAGCTGTAACAAGAGGTAAACCGTAAACGTAAGAACGGAGAACATAATCGTGGATTAAAATCGTGCCTATGTACTGTTAGAAACTAGCAACATGCAAAATACAATCATTACCCAAAATCTAACAGCTGGTTCGACAACAACCTGGTAATTCTCTATAATAAACACCAAAAAAACAAATTAGCAAGTAAGAAAGGGGTGTCAAGGCCATCAGGACTTTAAAAAGGGAATTAGCACTTAGTAAGCTTTTTGTTTTAAAATAGTTGATTTAGATTTGTCTATATTTGTATACATACTAAAATACGTCTACAAATATGCAAATCTTGATAAATCCATATCAAATCATTTTAGAACGGATAAGGTAGGAGTAGTTAAATTTAATCCATCAAATATGCATTCAGATGTGATATGGGAGGCAGATTTGATCATAAATCCGCACGTTCTTTGACATAGCTAACAGGGTCCATGTGAGTGCAAAGCTTGGTTGAAACATCCTCCGCATAGGCAATACAGGTGGCGCCCATGTGACAAGAACTAATCAGACTCAGTCCGATATTGCCATGCAACTGCCACGCCGGTTGCATGTGCCATCCAGCGGGTGGGGTCTATGTTTCCAATAGCAACGCAGTAACATAGACAATGGCAGGTCACTAGGGCCAAAAGGTGAAACATCCATGTGCCGTTTTATGATAAAAATCTGGATTACATACACTTCTGTTACAAGAAATACTTCAATGTGTAATATTACAATGTTTTTTCCGTTCTACTAGTTTTGTGAAGTGTTATGTTACATTAAATAGTTCACAAGATAAAAAGAAAATGGAGTAAGCTGTTTCAATTTCACAGCCGTACTAATATGTAACCATACGTGATATCTCACAAAAGGCCCAAGGCGACCTACTTGTGATGTACTAAATTTGTCAGAAGCGAAAACCTACAGAGGAACAAAAACTGTGCAGACAACCTACAGCGGAACAAAAATTGTGAAGATCTGCAATCAGTTCTTACAGTAAACCAAGCCCATGGATGTCACGCCACCCCCACGTGACAAACATCCAATGGATGGGGTCTATGTTTACAGAAGTAGCATAGACAATGGTGGGTCAGGTAGGGCCAGAAAGGTGAAACAGCAATGTGTGTTTTATGAGAACAATCTGCCTTACATGCACTTCTGTTACAACAAAAACGACTTCAATGTGTAGGTTTACAATATTTTTCTGTTATATAAGTAGTTTGTGGAGTGTTCTTTTCCGTAAAAGAATCGACTGAGATAAAAGAAAACTGCCTACTCTGTATTAAATTCGCAGCTCTACTAATATGTAAACCTAGGTGATCCATTTGCGATGGACCAAATTTGTCAAAAGTAACAACCTGCAAAAAAGCACAAAAACTTGCGCAGATATGCAGGCAGTTCTCACAGTTAAACCAGCCCATGGATGTCACACCACCCCACAAGACAATGGAACAGTACAAACTTCAGGTGAGAGTCAAAGAACTTGATTACCTGCTAGGTGATGAGATGGTATGTACAAGAGTTGTCTTCTTATTACTCTCAGAGAAAGTGAATACATGTGAAGAAAGTATCCTATCATTGGCAATATATGGCCTGGTCTATCTGAGGGGGAATTGGCTTTATCTCAGTCCCAAGCTCCTGCTCAATCCTATACCTGTTCGCAGAAACAAAATTCTGTCAAGAGAGAAACTACGAAATTAAAGACCTCATGAAATTTGCGGTAGGAACATGGTCATACAAGTTAAACCGGTCCTCGTAGGTGATCAAATTCACAGCCAAACCAAGGTGACCAAATCTTCCAGATCTACCGACCTGTAAGGCCAAAAAAGGTCAAGCGAATAATTAAAAATCACAGTGGGAGATATACTACCAACAGAAGGTAAACAAAATGACGTCAAGGATAACCATTTACAAGATATAAGATTTCTATTTCACTGTGCCGATAACAAAAGGCATTAAAATTGTGGACCAAACAGAATATTATACAGAGGGCAACATAAAAACAACAATTTGATTGTCACAGTGCGAGAATTAAGTAAAAGATTATTTCAATGCCATACCCTGTGGAGATATGTTTCAGAGCTCTTGGGGAAATCAAAATTGATAACAACATTAACAGCTTGAATATCTATCCCCCTTGTGAAAAGATCTGAAAAAGATATGACCACAAACATAAGAAACTAGAAAAAATTATATGCCACACAGCCCAGACTTCTTTCAGCACCAAGTAAACGATTTTACTAGTCGCGACCCCACATGCTAAAAAATCAGCAGCAACAGAATTGTTTACTTAATAAATTCACCAATGAATTGATTCTGCTCATAACAAGCAGTTAATGAAATTCCAAAAGTAACCACGGTAAAATGGACAGGCATGAAAGGACACTATTAGGTTTTCTTTTGCATTATCTCTTTATCTGCCAGAACTAATTTGTAACTATCATCATTTTAGTTAGCCATTCGAAATTTGACAAGCATGTCTTGATGGATTGAACTCACTATCCAAAGTTGTATCAACAAAGTAAACAGATGATTATTGAAGACAAAACATATAGAAATGATTGGCCCAAATAAGAATTCTATGTCAACTGTTGAAACAGTATATTCGCCTTTTCATCAAAATAAAGTTCATAATAACAGGTATGAAGACATAAGCTAAATTGAGTGGTCCAAATATTTTACTTGTAGTGCGAGAACACAAACAAAAAGGGAAAGATGAACTATCACAAGTTTCTTATCTCTAAACAAAATATTTACTTGTTCAATGTCCTTCAGAAAGAACATGGGGAATACAGAAGAGACTTACCTGTACATACAAGGTTCCTGCATGCCCCATTACGGAAGTCATGGAAAACTCTGTTACGGTGGTCCTGCAGCATTTTTGCATGGATGTAGAAGCAGGAGTAGCCAAGCTCCGTTATCTTTTTGGCTAATAACTCAACACGATTCACAGAGTTGCAGAATATTATTGACTGATTTATTTGAAGCTGTATGGATATAAACATAAAACGGATTAGTTATATGTTATGCAGGAGATCAAAATGCCTAACTAAATTAAGAAACAAAGTCAAACCTTGGAGAATAGGGTGTTAAGACAATGAACTTTCTGTCTTTCTTCTACAAAAGCATAAAACTGTGTAATTCCCTTCAGTGTAAGTTCATCCATGAGGTTAATGACATAAGGTTTAGGCAGATATTTGTCCTTGAACTCCTTGACAGTCACAGGGAATGTTGCTGAAAACATTAAAATCTGTCGACTTGCAGGAAGGTAACGGATTAACTGCTCTATGGAAGGTTGAAATTCAGGAGAGAGAAGCTTGTCGGCCTGCACGAAAAGGCAATAACTCTCATAAGGAAATCACAAAGATATATATGTAGATGTATTTATTTACTGACAGCCCCAAGACTGCAGAACCAAAATAGTGCAATATCAAGCAAACTCAGTTCAGCATAAATTAGACGAAAATATAGCAGACATTTCATTGTAGTATTCTAAATAAAAGATGAAGCCTAGGGCACCACGTTATCTCTCATTTCCAGCTACTATTTGTCCTTATGAAGCATTACTCATTTCTTTTACAGACTAACGCTTACTATTTGGCCTAAGAACCGTATCTCGTTTTCTCCACTGGGTAATTACTGCTTCCAAATATACATATTCTCTAATGATCTTTCTAACATTCTCATAGTTATTTACAACTGGGCTAAACAGTAACGAACTTAATATTTACAATTTGATTCGAAAAATGCTATTTCTTCGATAGGGACCAGAAAGAGCAGCTTGATACAACAGTTGAGGGAGGAAACGTGTCTGTTTTCTTTAGAGGCAAACAGAATAACAATTTAACTGGTAACTGCTAGAACAGGGGGTCACTGGATCAGGCAATTGGCAACCCATGAAGTTTTCTGGCACTCATTTGAGAAAGTAAAATTGCTAGGAATACATATATGAGTGCACAGTTTTTATTAGAGATACCTACAGTACACGAGCTTTTTTTCGGACAAGTGGTTTGGTTATAAATGAGAACATACAACTGCACGATCAAATAGTTAAAAACTGTCCATCTAAAATTATTTTCGTAAGGTACTTCTAGAATGACAATTGAATGGATGGTGTAGATGCAAGGAATATTTCGTTTGCTGATGAACTCTAGGTTTGCAACTACAGTATTGGCGGGGATAATTTCTTAGCTCCATATAATTCAAGCCATGTTTGGTTTGTGTACTAGTGAAATCCAAAATTCCTTATGTGTAAATCCCTATGTTATATCAAAGTAGTAACCACAGTTTGGCAAGCCTAAGCGCATCTTTGCACGCTTTTCTGATGCGTGTACCTTGTAATTGGCAAAAAAATGAGTATTGCCACAGGTGTGGCCACAAATAAAGCAGTTAAGCAGGTGTTTAACTCTGTCAAAAATGCCTAACTCGCGGCATAGCAAAGCATGGCAATGTTTTGTTGTGTGCTAGTTGCCAGGAGTAGCCACAAAAACTGTGGCTTGGTAACCTTTTTGGCAAACACATACAAATATAAGTGAACAGATACTGACTATGGACTAAGATGATAAAATCCACATAATACAACTAACCCAGCCATTTACAAAGCAATACAAGCAACGTGACTGTATTTAGACAAGCTTACTATGAATTACCTCGTCCATAACAAGCATTGAGCAGTCCTTTAAAATGCAAACACCTTTCTTCGTAAGATCCAAAATACGCCCAGGCGTTCCAACAAGTAAATGGACAGGTTGATGTAGACGAACAATATCATCCCTCAGGCTAGTTCCACCAGTGGTGACCATAACTTGGATCTTCAGGTGCTTGCCAAGCTCTTTACAAACTTGTGATGTCTGTAGAGCCAATTCCCGTGTGGGAACAACTATAACAACTGCATATCACAAGAGGAAGCATTGCATTATTAAAACCTTATAGTACAATATAGCCGACAGGTGTGCACATACACACACACAAAGAAAACTCCAAAGTTGAGAAAAAACAAGCATACATGTCAAAACATCTACCAGCTCTTACTTATCATCAAGCAAGTGGTAACAATTTGACCTGTAAACAGTATCTATCAGATTAAATGAGGGTGTAGCACAAACCTTGAATAGTGTTTTTGTCTTGATCAATCTTTTCAAGTGCAGGAATACAGAATGCAGCAGTCTTGCCAGTTCCATTTTTTGCTCTAGCAAGAATATCACTTCCAGTTAATGCAATAGGAATGCTTTCTTCTTGGATAGGAGAGGGTTTTTCAAATCCTTTCTCATATATTCCCATCAAGAGTTCACGCTTGAGAAAATAGTCTTCGAACTCATTTCCTTTGGTGGCAGTAACATCCTATGTGTAGAAAAAAAAATAGATAATTAAGAGCACGCCAACATGCAAAGCAAGGAAGCAACATACTAATGCATTAGCTCACCATAACATCAAATAGCAATAACACAAGAGGAATAAAATAATCTAGATGATGAAATGTAATCTCTACTACAGATGCAAACTCAAGACATGCTTAGTTTTAACAAATGTACTCACAGCACAAGTAAGCTCTGAAACATGTACAGAACCATTTAACCTCCTGGATAGCTGATGCATTCCCACCAAAGTGTGGGCAACATTTATAACCTAAAGAAATGAACTACAGTTGCTATGTAAGAAATTCACTACAGCCCACCCGAAAAGTTACTAGGTGCCAGATGGAGTAGGGCACAAGCTACAGGATCCAATCAGGATTGGTACATGTTGGATCAAATTCAGCATTAGTGTTAAGTTTGGAATGCTGCAAGAACCTTTGGTAAAGTATTCACAGTTCACACTAGTCCTGTTGGAGTCTCATGTGTAAGTCATCTCTAAGAGGCAGACATGTCTGATTGAACCAAGCTAGCAAAAAAAAGTCTTAGCCATGATCCATCGTCTGCCTCTGGTGCCTCCATCACCCCTTACAAAGCACCAGTAAGCCAGCAGCACAGCACCTGCTGGCTGAGGGTTCAACAGTGGAAATTGAAAATCCATAATCTAAATTACTAGGGTTCATATGCGAGTATTATCATTACAATAATTTCTTACTTATCTCTGTTGCAAATGCAAATAACTAGCATCGACTACCAAGTAATGACATACTGACTTGCAAGTTCTAGTGTGGAGATATCACATGGATTTCAGAAACCATTGTTCAAACCTAGGTTCTCCACAAATCTAATCAAAGAACACAAGCATCAAAAGATAACAAATGATGATAAAATGAAGGAAGTCAAGAGTAGAATTTGTACCACAACAACAAAAACTAGTGGCAAAGCAGATATGGCAACCAACACAATTCTACGTTCAGGGACTCCTGGTATGGAAAGTACCCACAATCAAGTAAAGAATGGCAAGAATTACCTCCGTCCTGAATCGTGTATCTGCGGGTGGAAGCTTCAGTTGGGCCTTCCAATCTTGCGAACTGCACAAAACAAGCATAATTGCTGAGTAGCCATCTCCAGTTCTAGTTTCTCCACTGACGTGGCTATTCATGACCACGACTAACTTAATGACGCGTTACTTGGTTGTGAAACTACTCGTGTTACAGCCCAGTTACAAACATAGAATGCAGAAAACTGATGTGGGCTCGTCAGATCAGAAAAGGAAGTGGCACCCAACTGCGTTTGGTTGGCTTTCACAAGCTACATTGGTGGTCCGCTTAAGCTATGCGTTGAGGCAACAGATACCAGAACCTGCAAATCGCCGTCCAAACTACAAGGCCTCCGATCTACTTACCTAGAATCGTTGCCGACCGCCGTCGGGGATGGCGCCACAGCCTTCGGCCCGCTGGTCCCGGGCGCGCCCGCTTCGCTCGCGGCGATCTGGTTTCGCCGCATCCACTGCTGCTGCTGCTGCTGTTGCTGATGTTGCTGCTGCTGTTGGTGGTGGTGGTGATTTTGGTGTTGCTGCTGCGGCTGGCGCTGCACGTACTGCTGCTGGTGCGCCGCCGGCGTCTGCTGCTGCTGGTGGTGGTTCTGCTGCGAGAGCGGCGGGCCGCGAGCGTAGTAGTTAGGGTTTCCGCCGCGACCATTGCCGGTTCCGGGAGGGTACCTGGCGCGCGGATCCATGGGTGCGAGGAGGCCTCAGATCTTGTCGGGACTCGAAGAGGGAACGGGCGGATCGAACAGCGCCGAGGAGATCGGCGACGGGGAGAGGATCCGGGTGGTGGAATCTAGGTTTCCGGCGCCGGATCAGGCGCAAGTATTCGTGGGTGTTCGTCGCTGGGAAGGAGACGACGGGAGAAAGCTAGGGCAGCGGCGAATTGGAATTGGTGGGGGAGACAATTACGAGAATAGCCCTGGCAGTTTTCTTATAGGTACGGGAGCGAGTGCAATGCTTCTGCCTGTTTTCACAGTTTCACGTGTACCAAAAAAAATTCCAATTCTGAATATGATGAAAAGAAATGTAAATATATCTCTATCTCTTTATATATTATATATTATATTATATACTGTATAAAAAGGAAAAACTGGTTATGTTTCCTCCGGTCGGAAGTTTTTCGTTCTATCTGACATATTTTCATCTGAAAACAATTCATCAGGCAACAATCTCGTCGAACAATTTCATCCTTGTCGTCCCACCTAGGCCGTGTTGCCCCTTCATGCCTCCAAATGGGCCAAGCCCCCGCAGACACCGCCTCCCAAAAAATCAGCTCCCTCACAGTAACCTACTAATCCACACATGACCTGCTGCTCTCTCCCTGAAGGCCTCTTCCTCTCCTCCCTGCATAGCTCTGGCCTGGATCACACGAGCGTCCCAATTTCGGCCAAGATCCGCCGACAACGCAGCACACACGAGCGGGATTTCAGCATGGCTGCAACCCTCCTTCTGCACCACTTCCCTGTAAGATTTTCCAACCTCCTATCCCATTTTGGTTTTCACCTAATTAATAAGTTATCAACTAAGGACAAAAACCAAAAGCGCTGAGCTCTCCGGCAACGGTGGCCGGAAATAGCTTGATAACTACCAGGTACACAAATCAATTATAGCTAGTTTCGAAATAAATATATCGAACCACGAGGAGTTACTAGTTAAGGTCTTAATGCACCTTGCTACTATATATTAAAGGCTACTTGTATGTTGTTCTCTAATCTCAAATTAAGGTGTTTTAAAGGATGGTTGTAATTGGTTGCAAGAAGGTAAACAAAGTAATAAGTAAAAAAAGCTTTATGAGAAATGGATTGAAACTTCATAAGACAAAGTGTTCCCGGGGATTATTGGATCCACCTCTACCATTAGGATTCATGTCATATAAATATGCTTTTAATCATATTGTGTGTGGGGAGAACTCTATAACAAGATGCGCCCAGAAAGCCATCGGACATCGCATCTCTAAATAACCACAACAGCTAGTTTTCTGCAAGGCACATATTGACTATTGCTATTAGGAATTTCACCCCATGGTTACCGATATGAGCTTGGTGAGTCCCTCTTATCTCCCTCATCCATGTATTAAAGTGTCGATACGGTAATGTCACTTCTCGTCGTTCACTTTACCACACTTCAAAGGGTAGTTCTCTCTCGAGACCACAAGGCAAATATTACATGGTGCACAACATATTAATACTTAAAACCATAGATCATCTTAGATTCATCTCATATTCATGCTAGGGTTTCTCCATCTCCCCAAGAACTAAATAAATTACTCACACATGAAAACAATCAAGAACATCATCATAATCTTATGGATGGGATGGAAGTAATGGAACGAATTCAAATACAAATCTACAATAGTAGTCAAGATTACAAGTATGGTTGAAGGAGAATGGGATCAGTGATGGTGATGGAGATGCAGCGTTTGATGATGAAGGGGATGATACCTTGTCCTCCGATGATCCGCGTAGCAGCCCAGATGATGTCTTCTCCAAAGTTCCTTCTCTAGATCTGACCAGGGGTGGTGTTTCTGTGTTTTTCGAAGTTGACTGTCTCAAATCTCTCTGCCGTCAACGCGAGATGAAAGTATTTGACGAGGCGGTGCTCCTGACACACCATACAGGCGGATGGTACGGGCGGGCTCCCCTCATACCGATGCCCGCTAAAACTACTGGAAGTTGTCCTCGCATCCTCCCTTCGCCCAGGTGCATAATTAAGTGCTAAAATGAATTTTATCACGTCAAAATACTATAAATTATAGTTTTTATTGATATTTCATCATTGCCTTATCATTTTAAGATCATGTGTAGACAAGCATAAAAGGTGCGGTAGCGCGGTGAAATGCAAAAATCCTATTAGTACTCAATGATATGTTACTGAAATAACGGTGTAAAAAACATGCTAAAATGCACTCATCACCCATTATGGAGTTGGACCAACACAAGGAATCAAAAAACTGGATTGGCACGTCATATCGACTTGGAGTACAAGAAATAGGACTCTCAGAAGGTCAAGAAGGCAACTTCAATACGTAGTCGACTAGGACACTTGTAAACCACCCTAGCATGGTTGCATATATAAAGCTAAGTAGGGGCGCCCCTTAGGATATGAAAACATAGATGCAATATATTAGACCTATATACAATCCCTCCGCCTCCAGCGGCACCCTGTAACACAATTATGATAATATACTCGATTGCTAACGAGGATGTAGCGATCCTCAGCCGGGGACGTGAACTTGGTACGTCATATACCTATTCTTTCTCCCGGAATCTCCATCATCGTATTCTCCCTAAAACCCAAGTCCATGATCAAATGAACATTGCCAAGTTCACACCTCGTCACATGGGTCTGCGTTATAATCAAAAGTTGGAATACTCCTCTTGCTACTTTGAGATATCAATATACTGTAATAACCCAGAACATAGGATCATCGAAGGGTAGATTTAGAATTGGGATGTGCATTTTGATGGCGCGTGAAACACGCGTCTGTTGGGAACCCCAAGAGGAAGGTGTGATGCGCACATCAGTAAGTTTTCCCTCAGTAAGAAACCAAGGTTATCGAACCAGTAGGAGTCAAGGGCCACGTGAAGGTTGTTGGTGACGGAGTGTAGTGCGGCGCAACACCAGGGATTCCGGCGCCAACGTGGAACCTGCACAACACAATCAAAATACTTTGCCCCAACTTAACAGTGAGGTTGTCAATCTCACCGGCTTGCTGTAAACAAAGGATTAAACGTATGGTGTGGAAAATGATGTTTGTTAAAATTCTCATAAGAGATTGAGGATTAATTGTCCAAACTGAAACTTCCACCATGAATCATGGTTTTAGTTAGCGGCCCAATGTTCTTCTCTAACAATATGCATACTCAAACCATATGATCATGAAAATCTCCCTTACTTCAGATAAGACGAACATGCATAGCAACTCACATGATATTCAACAAAGGTAAAAGTTGATGGCGTCCCCAGAAACATGGTTACCACTCAACAAGCAACTTATTAAGAAATGAGATACATAGCTACATATTCTTCACCACAATAGTTTTTAAGGCTATTTTCCCATGAGCTATATATTGCAAAGACAAAGGATAGAATTTTTTAAAGGTAGCACTCAAGTAATGTACTTTGGAATGGCAGAGAAATACCATGTAGTAGGTAGGTATGGTGGACACAAATGGCATAGTTTTTGGCTCAAGGATTTGGATGCACGAGAAGAATTCCTCTCAATACAAGGCTAGGCTAGCAAGGTTGTTTGAAGCAAACTCAAGTATAAAATGGTGCAGCAAGACTCACATATGAACATATTGCAAGCATTATAG
>NC_061509.1:161198384-161265711 GCF_022539505.1 Lolium rigidum | reverse complement strand
GGTGATAACCCACAAGTATAGGGGATCGCGGCGGTCTTCGAGGGAAGTAAAACCCAAATTTATTGATTCGACACAAGGGGAGGTAAAGAATACTTATAAGCCTTAACAACTGAGTTGTCAATTCAGCTGCACTGGAAAAGCACTAGTAACAGGGGTGATGTGAAAGCAGCGATAATATGAGAGCAGTAGTAACGATAACACGGCAGCGATAGCAATAACACAAGAGCAATGGCACCGGAAAATAGTTGATACTACTTCCAATGACATGTAGAACGAGTATATGATGATGAAAGATGGACCGGGGTTCCCAGCTATCTACACTAGTGGTAACTCTCCAATAACAAGTGTTGGGTGAACAAATTACGGTTGGGCAATTGATAGGATTGAAATAGCATTAAGACAGAACATCAAGATCATTAATCATGTAGGCATGTTTTCCATATATAGTCATACGTGCTCGCAATGAGAAACTTGTACAACATCTTTTGTCCTACCAGCCGGTGGCAGCCGGGCCTCTAGGGAATCTATTGGAAATTAAGGCACTCCTTTTAATAGAGCACCGGAGCAAAGCATTAACACTCAGTGAAAACATGTGATCCTCATATCTAAGCCTTCCCCTCCGGTTGTCCCAATTTCGTCACTTTGGGGCCTTTGGTTCCGGACATAGACATGTGCATACAACTTGTAGATACAATCTAAGCAATAAGTATAGAGCTTAAATCTAAGATCATGCCACTCGGGCCCTAGTGACAAGCATTAAACACAACAAGATTGCAGCAACAATAACTTCACAAACTTTGTAGATAGACAATCATAACGTAACAATCCATCGGATCCCGACAAACACAACACCGATTACATCGAGATGAATCTCAATCATGTAAGGCAGCTCATGAGATCATTGTATTGAAGTACATGGGAGAGATGATACCAACTAGCTACAGCTAGAACCCGTAGTCCATGGGGGAACTACTCACGGAGCATGATGGAGGCGATGGCGTTGATGGAGATGGCTTCCGGGGCACTTCCCCGTCCCGGCGAGGGTGCCGGAACGGAGACTTCGTCCCCCGGATTGGAGTTTCGCGATGGTGGCGGCGCCCCGGAGTCTTTCCGGAGTTTCGTCAATTGGTACTGCGTTTTTAGGTCGAAAGGGCTTAAATAGGCGAAGAGGCGGCGCGGAGGGGCGACAGGGGTGGCCCCACACCGGGCCGGCGCGGCCGGGGTGTGGCCGCGCGGCCCACCTGTGTGGTGGCCCCCGGCTCTCCTCCGACTCCCCTTCGGTGTTCCGGAGCCTCCGGGAAAAATAAGATCTTTGGCGTTGATTTCGTCCAATTCCGAGAATATTGCCCGAACAACCTTTACGGAACCAAAAACAGCGAGAAAACAGAAGCGGCACTCGTGGCATCTTGTTAATAGGTTAGTTCCGGAAAATGCGTAAAAACATTATAAAGTGCAAGCAAAACATGTAAGTATTGTCATAAAACAAGCATGGAACATCAGAAATTATAGGTACGTTGGAGACGTATCGGCATCCCCAAGCTTAGTTCCTGCTCGTCCTCGAGTAGGTAAACGATAAAAAGAATAATTTCCGTAGTGACATGCTACTTACATAACCTTGATCATACTATTACAAAGCACATGAGATGAATGAAGTGACTCAAGGCAATAATCTATAGTTGCTAACAAATAGATAACATATAGCAAAACTTTTCATGAAGAGTACTTTCAAGACAAGCATCAAAAGTCTTGCACAAGAGTTAACTCATAAAGCAATAGATTCAAAGTAAAGGCATCCAAACAACACAAAGGAAGATATAAGTTTCAGCAGTTGCCTTCAACTTTCAACATGCATATCTCATGGATAATTGTCAACGTAAAGTAATATGATGAATGCAAATAAGCAAGTATGTAAGAATCAATGCACAGTTGACACAAGTGTTTGCTTCTAAGATGAAAGGAAGTAGGTAAACTGACTCAACATAAAGTAAAAGAAAGGCCCTTCGCAGAGGAAGCATTGATTGCTATATTTGTGCTAGAGCTTTGGTTTTGAAAACATAAAGAGAGCATAAAAGTAAAGTTTTGAGAGGTGTTTGTTGTTGTCAACGAATGGTAGTGGGCACTCTAACCCCCTTGCCAGACAAACCTTCAAAGAGCGGCTCCCATGAAGGACGTTATCTCTACCAGCAAGGTAGATCATCCATCTTCTCTTTTGTTTACACATGTATTTTAGTTTTTATTTATGGTTGACACTCCTCCCAACCTTTTGCTTACACAATCCATGGCTAACCGAATCCTCGGGTGCCTTCCAACAATCTCATACCATGAAGGAGTGTCTATTTTTGTTAATTAATTTGGGACTGGGAATCCCATTGCCAGCTCTTTTTGCAAAGTTATTGGATAAGCGGATGAAGCCACTAGTCCATTGGTGAAAGTTGCCCAACAAGATTGAAAGATAAACACCACATACTTCCTCATGAGCTATTAAACATTGACACAAATCGAGAGGTGATAAATTTTGAATTGTTTAAAGGTAGCACTCAAGCAATTTGCTTTGGAATGGCGGAGAAATACCATGTAGTAGGTAGGTATGGTGGACACAAATGGCATAGTGGTTGGCTCAAGGTTTTGGATGCACGAGAAGCATTCCCTCTCAGTACAAGGCTTTGGGCTAGCAAGGTTATTTGAAGCAAACACAAGTATGAACCGGTATAGCAAAACTTACATAAGAACATATTGCAAGCATTATAATACTCTACACTGTCTTCCTTGTTGCTCAAACACTTTTACCAGAAAATATCTAGACCTTAAGAGAGACCAATCATGCAAACCAATTTCAACAAGCTCTACAGTAGTTCTCCACTAATAGGTTTAAACTACATGAAAAAACTTAATCATGATCTACTTGAGAGCTCAAAAACAATTGCCAAGTGTCAAATTATTCAAGACAATATGAGGCATTTTCTGTTTCCAACCAAATAACCATAAGTGATGTAGCTTCCAACTTTTATCATTGAACATTAAAAGTAAAACGAAGAACAAGTGTTCATATGAAAAAGCGGAGCGTGTCTCTCTCCCAAACAAGGATTGCTAGGATCCGATCTTATTCAAACATAAACAAAAATAAAACACACAGACGCTCCAAGTGAAGAACATAAGATGTGACCGAATAAAAATATAGTTTCAATAGAAGAAACCCGATAAGTTGATGAAGAAGGGGATGCCTTGGGCATCCCCAAGCTTAGACGCTTGAGTCTTCTTGAAATATGCAGGGATGAACCACGGGGGCATCCCCAAGCTTAGACTTTTCACTCTTCTTGATCATATATCATCCTCCTCTCTTGATCCTTGAAAACTTCCTTCACACCAAACTTCTCATAAACTTCATTAGAGGGGTTAGTACTCAAAAAACTTGAATCCACCTTGGTCCTGTAGTGACACATTGCAAGAACTCAATAAAACATTAGCTACAGCTCTCCACGTCTAGAAAACCTCGCTTAAAGTCCACAAGAGACAATGCAAAAAACAGAGACAGAATCCGCCAAAACAGAACAGCCAGTAAAGACGAATTTAAAAGAGGTACTTCCGTTGCTCAAATCAGAAAACTCAAAACTAACGAAAGTTGCGTACATATCTGAGGAACACGCACGTAAATTGGCATAATTTTCTGAGTTACCTACAGAGAAAACAGCCCAGATTCGTGACAGATAGAAATCTGTTTCCGCGCAGAAATCCAAATCTAGTATCAACCTTCGATTAGAGGCTTCACTTGGCACAACATTGCAATAAAATAAAGATAAGGAGAGGTTGCTACAGTAGTAACAACTTCCAAGACACAACAAAACAGTAGCAAAATAAACACATGGGTTATCTCCCAAGAAGTTCTTTCTTTATAGCCATTATTAAGATGGGCTCAGCAGTTTTAATGTTGCACTCGCAAGAAATAAGAGTTGAAGCAAAAGAGAGCATCAAAAAGCAAATTCAAAACACATTTAAGTCTAACCCACTTCCTATGCATAGGAATCTTGTACACAAATAAATTCATGAAGAACAAAGTGACAAGCATAAGAAGATAAAACAAGAGTAACTTCAAAATTTTCAGCATATAGAGAGGTGTTTTAGTACCATGCAAATTTCTACAACCATATTTTCCTCTCTCATAGTAATTTTCAGTAGCTTCATGAACAAACTCAACAACATAACTATCACATATAGCATGCTTTTCATGATCCATAAACACATAATTTTTATCAAGCTCAAAAATAGTGCGATTAAAACTTTCAAACACACTTTTATCAATAATATAACAAGATGGTTGATCAATCTCAAGAGATATGGGACTCATAGATAATGTCAAGACCTCTCCAATCCCATTTTCATTAGTAGTACAATTAATATTATCAAGTAACATAGGACCATCATCAAGAGCTTTATCATAAACATTTGCTACGCAAAATTCTTTAGTACCATGCATTTCGACATCGAGGCACAAACAAAGCATTATCATAAGATTTATCAAAGTAGCATGGATTATCATAAATAATAGTAGCATAATTATTCTCACAAGTTTTACTCATAGGGAATATTTCAAGAGAATCCACAGGAACATAACATTCAACCTCTTTCGGTAAGCATGGAGGACAATCAAATAGTGTAAGAGATAAAGAGTTACTCTCATTAGAAGGTTGGCATGGGTAGCTAATCCATTCTTCCTCCTTTTGTTCATCACTCTCCTCTTCTTTTCATCCAATGAGCTTTCAGGTTCATCAATTTCCTCCTCTTTTTCATCCAATGAGCTTTCGGGTTCATCAATTTCTTCTTCCACAGTGTCCCCGCAAATTGTGAGTGCATTCTTGTGCATTAATGAGTCTCTCTTTATAATCAATGATATAAGGATTATCAGTGTAACTTTCATTGCAAAAATTAAGGATAGAAGAGACATAATCTTTAAGGTCCTTACAAACAACACAAGTTTCATAATTTTTAACCATGAAGGATTCTATCTCGGAGGCTCCCATAAATATGACAAATTGTTCTACCTCTTCAAACCCAAAATGAATATAGCTATTCCGATTATAGTTCTTAATTAAAAATTCCTCACTAAAGCCACATTGAAATTTAAGATGTTTAGTGTCCCGTTGAGAGCAACAGTTTATATCATGGCGTTTAAGCAAGATTTTAGCAATTGTATTCAATTTTTCTATCACAGCACTCATCACTTTTCCCGCTCTTGATTCTCTATAATTATTATAATATTCTATAAGCTCCAAGTAGGTTGTAGGTTCTCCCATAATGGCAGTTTTTAATTTTTCGGTTTTTCAAATTTTATGGATTTTCGGGTATATGAGGAAAATAAAACAAGACAAAAAGAAACTAGGCAAAAGTAAACTAAGCAAAATAATACTAGACAGAAATAAACTAAGCACAAAAGAAACTAGACAAAAGTAAACTAAGCAAAACAAAATAAAATAAAATAGAGAGAGAGGTAGAGTGTACTCCCCAGGTGAACTTATGAGTAGAGCTATGCCTCCCCGAGCAACGGCGCCAGAAAACAGTCTTGATAACCCACAAGTATAGAGGATCGCGGCAGTCTTCGAGGGAAGTAAAACCCAAATTTATTGATTCGACACAAGGGGAGGTAAAGAATACTTATAAGCCTTAACAACCGAGTTGTCAATTCAGCCGCATCTGGAAAAGCACTAGTAACGAGGGTGATGTGAAAGCAAGCAGTAATATGAGAGCAAGAGTAACAAGAATAACACAGCAAGATGAGTAATAACACAAGAGCAATGGCACCGGAAAATAGTTGATACTACTTCCAATGACATGTAGAACGAGTATATGATGATGAAAGATGGACCGGGGTTCCCATCTATCTACACTAGTGGTAACTCTCCAATAAAAAGTGTTGGGTGAACAAATTACAGTTGGGCAATTGATAGGATTGAAATAGCATTAAGACAGAACATCAAGATCATTAATCATGTAGGCATGTTTTCCATATATAGTCATACGTGCTCGCAATGAGAAACTTGTACAACATCTTTTGTCCTACCAGCCGGTGGCAGCCGGGCCTCTAGGGAATCTATCGGAAATTAAGGCACTCCTTTTAATAGAGCACCGGAGCAAAGCATTAACACTCCGTGAAAACATGTGATCCTCATATCTAAGCCTTCCCCTCCAGCTTGTCCCAATTTCGTCACTTTGGGGCCTTTGGTTCCGGACATAGACATGTGCATACAACTTGTAGATACAATCTAAGCAATAAGTATAGAGCTTAAATCTAAGATCATGCCACTCGGGCCCTAGTGACAAGCATTAAACACAACAAGATTGCAGCAACAATAACTTCACAAACTTTGTAGATAGACAATCATAACGTAACAATCCATCGGATCCCGACAAACACAACACCGATTACATCGGATGAATCTCAATCATGTAAGGCAGCTCATGAGATCATTGTATTGAAGTACATGGGAGAGATGATACCAACTAGCTACAGCTAGAACCCGTAGTCCATGGGGGAACTACTCACGGAGCATGATGGAGGCGATGGCGTTGATGGAGATGGCTTCCGGGGCACTTCCCCGTCCCGAGCAGGTGCCGGAACGAGACTTCTGTCCCCCGAATTGGAGTTTCGCGATGGTGGCGGCACCCCTGGAGTCTTTCTGGAGTTTCGTCAATTGGTACCGCGTTTTTAGGTCGAAAGGGCTTAAATAGGCGAAGAGGCGGCGCAGGAGGGGCGACAGGGTGGCCCCACACCAGGCCGGCGCGGCCAGGGTGTGGCCCGCGCGGCCCACCTGTGTGGTGGCCCCCTGGCTCTCCTCCGACTCCTCTTCGGTGTTCTGGAGCCTCCCGGGAAAAATAAGATCTTTGGCGTTGATTTCGTCCAATTCCGAGAATATTGCCCGAACAGCCTTTCTGGAACCAAAAACAGCAGAAAACGAGAACCGCACCGTGGCATCTTGTTAATAGGTTAGTTCCGGAAAATGCATAAAAACATTATAAAGTGCAAGCAAAACATGTAAGTATTGTCATAAAACAAGCATGGAACATCAGAAATTATAGGTACGTTGGAGACGTATCAGTGGGCAAGGTCTTCACCAATCTTTATGATGGTGTCACCAAACATAGCACATATCTGAATACAAAATACCATCAGATTTATGCCATTGGAGAGCCAAGCCGTGATCAGGAGGAAACATCTGAGGCTTTCGACGATTTGGGAAATCCATACGTCGATCCCTCCGATTTACGACGAGGTCTAGGCAACAAATATGTCGGACCTGAGCCTCGTGATAGAGTTCAACTCCCGCAAGCAGCATGGGATAGAGCCGCAAGAGCTATGGACGGCTCAGAACCAATGGCCATAACAGCCACGCCAGAAGAGTTGCAAGCATATCAATATAGGCTCGCACGAGTTGCAAGGGAGTTGGAAAAACAGACAGCTGCTCTGAACAGAAGAAAGGAGGCTGGCGAAGAGCGGAGTTAAGTCGACAATCAGGAACTTCAGGAGATAGCCACAGGGAAGCTCGGAACAGAGCAAGATCAAGGCTGCAAAACATACCTGAAGGAGAAAGAGAGCACTTAGTTCAAAACCTCGACATGTCTTTTATGTCGATAGACACGAGAGGGAACATCATCCCCAAGACACCGAAGTTGGGTATATGGCGACACGAGCCTTTATCCTTGCATCCAGTGCCACCTCCAGGAGATCCAAGGGAGGCACCGTACAACATGGCAATGTCGGAGTCTGAGTGTGGTGACCCGGCATACCACCGCATGGTGTAGTATGCAAGTCTGATATAACACCAATGAAACACCGTTTCACTCGTATTATATCGCTCAGAGTGGTACAACAGAAACATATGCGGGTCCAAGGCATGTCTATAGAATTACAACACAGACTCTTTACAAAAGCTCTGCACAGCCTCCTACTTTACAATGAGGTAAAACTGCAAATAAACTCCAGAAGAACGACTCGTAGTCTAATCCTAACACGAACTCTATTTGTAGAGTATTTAACTAGCTACTGAGGTTATGAATAGAATATAGCTAAATAGGAGCTAGGTTTAGGAAGCTAGTTCCCTCCTACTGCTTAATCTAGGTTTTCTCCATGGTGGTTGTGGTATATGACTCTTCCAAGCAGGTTTCTGTTCCTTGAAGTACTTGTTGACTCCTCGGTCTTCGAGTTGTACCGGAGATCCTCCTTCATGGCCTCCATATCTAAGCAGGGATTTAAGAGTGGGATGAGTACGAGCGTACTCAACAAGTTCATTATAGGAAAGAGGTGTTTAATGCACTAGCTACAGCATTAGACCAAAAAGTCTAATACCAATGCAGGTTTTCATAATCATTTCTTCAAGAGGTTGCTTTTATTCAGAAGAACTATGTCCGTCAGCCTTCACCGGTTTACTAGAACTTCATGGAGCTCCTTTCCGGCCGCGTTCGCAGCTCCATATCCGGAACAGGGAGTGACAGGTCACGGTTCTTTACACTCTGCAGAGGTGTGTTGCTTTACCCATAAGAGATCTTAACCTTGATGCCAACCGAGTCTATAGTTCTCGTCCACACTTCCTTTGGTGTGAGGCCCGGTATAAGGTCTAGCCAATCATGTTCCTCCGCTACCTCGAACACCCACCCTTTTGTAAGATTGTCTTCCCCTATATCCATGATGAGACCGTTCCGGGCATTTGTTCTCCCCTATACCGATTAAGGTAGACCGTTCCGAACAATTTTATATGCCTTCCCCTATCAATCATGGATAGACCGTTCCGGACATCTTACAATCCATCATAGACCGCAATACCGTGAGGACTTAAGGCTTCCCCAGCCTACCGCTTGTTCTTCGAACGACAAGTGTCTACGGACTATGCCGTGGGGACTTAAGGCTTCCCCAGCCTACCGCTTGCCGCCGACAGATCCAAGTGTCTACGGTAAAGCGCATCCGTTGATGAACGAGAGGTGGAAACACTTTTGACTATTCCGTCCCACTCCGGATCTTATGGTTAACACGGGTATTACGGCACAAGAATCACTCGGCGACATTTGTTGTTTAATCCTAGATGGATATAAACCCGTGCAATGGAACCTCCACCATATCAACACAATCCATGGTTCCATTGCCCACCACATAGTCATATTCATAGTTATGAAAGTAGTGGTTTTGATTTTTGTGCAATAGTGATAACCATAATACTTTGCAAGTAATTTGATAAAAATACTTCAAATGACATGAGCAAGTGATGAACTTGCCTTTCTTGACCGCAAGATTATGCAGCAAGGTCTTCGTTACGCAATAACTCCAAATTCTGAAATATCATCATCGTCCGGTAAGGACGATGTTTAAAAGATTGGCAAAGATGCAATAATGCATAAGAATGAGATGCAATCGCTCTAAGCGTGACCTAACCCCGATGATTTAGGATTAGTGAGTGGTAATAATTGATTCAGGGTGTGTTGCACTTTTAGAGTGATTCACAAACAAGGTTCTTATTCAGGTGTGTTTACTTGGTATCATGAACATGGAGATAATAAAGCACAAGTAATCAATTAAGCACACAAAGAATGATAATTGGCCTAATGTTAACATGTAAAGAACAGTTGTCATTTTTAGTACTATATGGCATGGTTAATGATTACTTGTTATATTCTTCAAAAGAATAACTTTTGAAGAACATGTTCTTTAATATTGAACAAGTATGACAATTGGGTTTCTGGTTTGTTATAATTTATTCTGGTTTCAAGTAGTTTCTGGAGTAAGTATAAGATGGATCACAACATAGTTGGATTCATCAGCAACTAGGGCTTGTTAGGTTGAGATAAGCTTAGGCATCCTAAGCAATTCATTAAACATGGTTGTTGTCAAGGTTGGTTTATCTTGCTAGTGATAGCTGGCTAGGGTTTATAGGTCCTTATAAGCAGGGTTGGTGATGATTCCTCATTTTCTTCAAAAGAATAACTTTTGAAGAACATACTTCTTAAATAATAAGAAGTATACCAATTAGGTTGAGGTTGTTTAGGTTTGCTATTGAATTTCCTAAGTAAAGATTGGTTGGTTCCTAAATAGGATGTTCAATAATTATCTCACACTAATAGGGTTTAGTGTGTATGGGATGTGATGTCAATATTAGCATGGTTGCTATTGGAGTTCATCACAATGTTGTGATGCTAGTTAAGGTTAATTAAGGATGAGATCCTTGTGGTAGGAACTAGGTTTGATTAAGATGAACACATGGGATGCTAATTAGTAGTGATAGGGTTCCCATATGTTATGTGGATTTGAACAAGCATTTAGTTGCTAAATATGAATCTATGGTTACTAATGAAGTTACATGATCACATGTTACTCAGGGTTCATGTGTGGGAATAATTTAGGGTTCATATGAATTAGTGGAGCTAAGGTTCCTAATTGAATTAGGGTTTTAGGGTTTCACATGAAATGATGAATTCTCGTTTTCCTACCATATGGAACTAGGGTTTCCTAATTACCCTATAATTCTTGGATTAATAACTTCATTAATAAAGTTGAAGTTATTAATAACTTTGAAATTATAATAATGTTGGATTTGTCTTTTTATTATTTTTAAAGAATTAACAATTAAGGTAATTTATTAATTAGGGTTTAAAATCCTCCTAATAAGGATTTAATAAGTTAATCGAAAAGGAAATTAATTTTAATGATTTCCTTAATTACTTACTGGTTTTTATTTATTTTATGAAGTTTTCCTAATTATTGAATTTTAATTGAATTTAGAATTAAAATTAAAGGCTTAGATAACAAGTATAAAATAATTAAATTTTTATTAAAAATAAAAATTTCATATTATATTTTTATTGGATAGAGTTTTCTTTTTTAAGAATTTTAATATCTCATTTATATTTTTCTGACTTAATTTGGATTTTCTAAATTTATTTGAACATGCAGAGATTTTTGGGATTTGAATTAAAACGGAAAATACTAAACACACCTGGCCATGGTACACCCACAGTCCATGACTGGTGGGGTCCCAGCCACGTCACACGCCACGCGGTCATTGACCGGGTCAAAATTAGAGGACGTGGCGACGGGAACTTCTGGCCGGCGGCCAGTCGAGGTCGACGCCGGCGATTCGGCAACCGCGCGGACGAAATCCTATGCCTAATCGATTCAAGGCGTTACGGGACGTCGACCGGTGGTCGCGCCACCCGTTATTGACCACCGGAGCGAGCTCGCCGGAGAGACACCGCGGCGGCGGACACGGGCACATATGTCTAGGAAGCTACTGGTCGTCGGTGTGATGCAATAGGAAGCTCAGGTGATGCGCGTGCTCACCGTGATCGTGTTGAGCTTGACGGCGAGGTCGGTGGGGATCCCAATCGACGGCGAACGTCAAGGTACTGGCGGTGGCCGGCGAAAGGGAATGAGCTCCCATCGGCGACTGAGGACTCCCCGGCTCGATTCCTCTTGCACGGTGGGCTTGTCGATGACGGCGGTGTTGCCGGTGGTCATGGCGGAGCTCGGGGTGCCTCTGTCGCCGGCGGCGAGCGGAGGTCTGCGGCTAGGTTTCGGGCATTGAACGAAAAATTGAGCAGAGAGAGGAAATGGAGGACTCCTGCGCGCTTTATAGCTTCTCCGCTGTGCGCTGGCGGTCAACAACGGCGGCAATTGCGGACGTGGAGCTCGCCGTCGTGCTGGCGCCCTCGCACGCGTCGACGGTGGCCAAGCCGAAGACGAAGACTTCGTCTCCAGCCTTATCCAGGCGAATCGGTACGTGGTTCATTGTTGGGCTCAAATGCTGGGTTGTTGGGCTGGCGTGTGGGCTGCAGTGCTGGGCTGCCCGACCAGGTAAGGTCCAGGTAAACCTCCCTCTATTTCTTTTCTCTGTTTTCTTTTTCCTCTTATTTTCTGTTTTCTATTGCTTTGATTGAATTCATATTTTGAATTAAATTTCTGTTTGCAGGTATTTGTAATTAATTTGGTATATCAATTTTCTCTAAAATACTATTTACAACTTGAGACATGCTCTTTTGATTTTTAATGTATTAATAAGTTCATAATACATAATAGGTATGCCAACATATATAATTTCCATTCTCTTTCTTTTGAGATTCAACATGTTTTATATAATGCTTTTGAATAATAATAGGTGATATGTTTACCTTATTTTATCTGGCAAGCATTGATTAATGTATTGTGATCTCATTGCTTAGTTTCTCATTTGAGAATATAATCTTATGACATTATTTCATGTGCTCATGATTGATAAAGATTGGGAGAATTGTTTAAGGTTATTTTGATTCATTTCAGGGTTAACTAAATAATCCCCTTACTCATATTCAAGCTTGGACATGGTTCTAGAATTATACTTGTGATCCCCATGTGGTAAAAAGTTAAAGTTGGGATAGGGCATTGGTTCTAAATGTAGGTAGACCTCTTGTTTAATTATCTAGAGTTGCTCTTCCTCACCACTAATAGGAGGATTCCATCTAATATCATTTGGATTGTTATAGGGCTGAACCATACAAGGTTTGTTGCTAATCAGTTGTTTCTCTACTCAATATATTGGAAATGGTGTTAGGTTTTCTGGTGGTTCCCTTATTATTTTATGGAAGGTTTAATATCTTCTTATAGTATTAGGTTTAACTTATCCTCACATTTCTCTAAAGCATGATCATGTATTAGACATGATCATCTTGTTCTTTAATATTTCCTACCTCAAGTTCTTAGGGTTAATGATCATTCCACAATTTATAATGATCAAGGTTTGGCTTCCTAAGTTAGCTCTCAAGAATCAGGTTTCTCACTTCTAAGGTCGGTATTGTCTTGATCAACTAAGGTATAGTACTCTCTCGATAATTCCTTAGGTGGACATGGTCATGGTTGGCTCAATAGTTTATATCCCAGGAGAATGCCCGAGATATTATGTTAAGGTTCTACTCAACAATAATGACATGATCATCTGGTTATAAGAATAGTTCTCTCTCTCAAATCCAGATGTTGCCTCATTTATTTTTAGTGTACTCCATAGCTTGAGTTCTCTCATATAGGAATGGTTTATTCTAGGGTTTATGGTGTACTCTTTATATTTATTTAGGTTGCTGAGCTAATGATTCAATTGTCTAACTTAGTTGGATTAGTCCAACCCTTATTTCACTGATTCATGGATATAGTCTTATTCCACTTGGTATTTGGTTATCTCACCACTCCAAGATGAAATGGGTTACAACCCAATACTTTAGTTCAAAGATTGTCCTCTATTCATTAATAGGTAAAGATGGAATTGATAAGGATGGGCTCTCTCACTTGGGAAGGACTTCAATACTAACTCTAAGGTTATTCTCCAAAGCTAATGATGTGGTCACCAATAACTATGGTTAATAGAAATGGGTTCTCTCTCTAAGGATTGTTTTGATTAACATCCTAGGGTTCCTCTTAAAGATGATAGTTTGAATACTTGGATGTATATTCAAGGTTTAGTTCAAGGTTTGTTATTGCTTCTTTAATAATTAGAATAGAACTCTCACCTCTCTAGGTTTGATGCTTAATAATTTGGAATAGAGAGGAATATATATTTCTTGAGTTGATCTCCTTGTCTTGTTTCCAAGAGTGAAGTAAAATTAATACCATGAGGTTCATGGTAGGATCAAGGATTAGTTTTAAGACATGGAAAAGATAAGTGAAGAATGGTTTCTTCATTTATGATTAGTTGATTTATAATTGAACAGATGTTCTTATGTTATGGCAAGGAATACCATGTTGTGATATTTAATAAGATCAAGCAATTGATCCTTGATTAATAATTTCTTGTGTTTATTTTACTTCCATTTGATCTAACCCTTTAGATCAAATCATCTCTACCCAAAACAAGGTTTTAACAAAGTCACATCGAGGTTTATAGCGCTTGACTTGATGAGCTACTTCGATTCCACCAAGGTCAAGTGAAACTTCAGCTATCGTGATCGTTTTACTTTAAAGCGCGAAAATTCCCTGCATTTTCTATGCATGAATACAATGCACACATCTCGTTTCCTCTATTTTTGTAACCCCAATACCCGGGATATTACAGTCTCTACCCCTTAAACTAAACTTCGTCCTCGAAGTTTGATCTCTCTCACGTTTCGGAGTGTGGATCCGACTTGTGCAGTACTAAATCTTTTCTCGACTCCATGGTGATCTTACTGGATATAATTGAATACATCCCTTGTCCAGCATTCTTCCCGGAATCCATTAGTGTTTGACATCAAACAACTATTACTTCCTTTACTTCCATGATTTCCTCCAATATTATAAACTGGTTTCCTTTCTCATTGAATATTCAATGATTGGAACTTCTTCTTGTCCTGACAGTCTTAATTGAGGACTAATTGGATAACAATCTCCTATTTGATAAAATAGGTCTTTGTTTTTCCCTTACTACCAAAATTGCAGTAATGGTGCTTAATAAGGTTCTAACCATGGAAATGGTTGTGATGGTTTATTTTCCTAGGAATGGATTAGACTCATTTAGTCCATCCAATCATGGTTTATATTTGATACCTATAATTGTTTTGGTTTCTTTAGGTTCCATGAAAGGAATCATTCTATTAGTCTGTGGTTCTGGTATGGTCAATTTCCTTCGGTCTTTGGTCTTCTTGAGCTGTATTTGGTCTATGGTATTTTCTTCGTCCAACTTCTTTATGCTTAACTTACTTGAGCTTTAGTACTTCTGAATAAATACTACTCACTTTCTCAAGTTATAGTCCACTTCTTACTTCCTCGAGGTATGTTCCTCGGCTTCTGGTATGACATCCTTCTGAAAGTAATGTTCAACAATCTTATGAAAATAAGATCGAACTTCCTCTCGGCTCGTACCTTCTGCTTCTATCTAGCTTAGAGTATTGAGTTATTGTACATCAAACTCAATCTTTACTCTACCCCTTAGAGTTTTCTTATAGTCTTCAACTCCTTTTCTTCCAACTATAGGACTTATGGTTGGAATATTGGTCTGGGTCAAACTTATGGTTTGTGCTCCTTCTAAGGTTTTGCAAAGAATATATGTGGTGCATCCACTCAATTGTGGACTATTTGTAATACCAACTGATACCAGCTGTGGTTATTATACCAACTGTGGCTATTTGATATCTAAAAATGGGTTCTATTATACATTCTGATCAACTGGTCGAGACATCTTCTACTTTATCTCGCAGTATTGATACTATACCAATTGTGGTCTTCTGATATCAACTATGGTCTTCTTATATCTGCTATGGTTTCATATATCATCTTCCTTCATTCAGGGTTTATTTTGCAAGAAAACCACTAGCTGACATTATGAATATAGTATCCTAAGTGATTTCCCATGCATTCCTTCTTCTATGTGGATTATGGATCTGCTTCAGCCTCACCATAATCCCCAGATTTCTCACCCTCATGCTTCTCCCGTACTAAAGTACTCCTCTGTTGAGGCTAAGCATGAGTTTTGATTGGTACTTCCTTCTGAACATTGTGGTTACTTCCCACAACTTTGTTTCCTTTATCTGATGAACCTTCATCTTGTCTTCGAATCTTCCGAATTCGTCGCTTCCTCACACGAATACTATTACCCTCTAGATCTATAGCATCAAGTAAGGACTTGATATTGCAACATGCACTTGCATATCAAAGTCAAACTTCATGTATGGATCTAGTCAAACAATGAAAATCCAATAAGATCCAAGAAGATTCAGCTTTGTGCATATAATACACACCATCATAAGCCTGAATATAATAGTTGAGTAGGACATCTCTAAACATCAGGCTCTGATGTGTAGTATATAACACCACATAATATAGGTTTATATCGTGATACTTAGCACGAATATAGGGAATTCTACTACTTGTCTCAACCTTTATCTTAATTGCACATTTGCAATGAGATAAACTTGAAACAAAGTGGTCTAGGATAGTGGTGGTTAACCTAATTTTCTTTGGAAGTATTGACTTAGCTTCCATTTTTATTGAGGACTATCTTGTATGATACCTCTAGTTCTAATATGGTTACTCTGAATACATATTTAGTAGGATATAATTCCTATACTTCTAAGTGTTTCTACCATAAGAATATGGTCATGATGTGCTTGGCACACTTCCCATATTTTTGGAACACAATTCTTGCACTATTGTTTTGCACTTGGCTTCTTATTGTACTCCTCTTAATTAATTCTGAGGTTCTAGTCCATCACATAATGATTCACAGGTGAATCATATATGATTTCTATCTCTACCATGTAAGTAGGCATATTTTATTCCATTCACTCTTCCTTACCTCCCATGGTTGACTCATCATGGTCTATACTACTTCATATAACTCATATTTAGCACTTACTATCAGTTGTTTTATAGTTTGAATAATTTTACTTACTCATTATTTAACTTGGTCTACATTTTCTATTAGGATATCTTAATTATCTTCATCACTTGATATTACTTCTAGTGCAGGTCTGAGTAATTCTTATTTAACTATAACATGTGTTGGTACACATCTTCCAATAGGATATCTTCCTTATGGTTGTATCCTTTCTTTGGACTACCATGTATTGTATACCAACCGTGATCTACTCATCTATTGTTTAAGGACTTCATGGTGTACTATATGTTTGGGATTAGTTAACTAACTTCGCTTAGGCAAGATAGGTAGAAAAGTTTTGACTTGAGTGTGTCAGGATTATTCGCAATTGAATATCCATCCCAAGTCATTAGAAGATTTGGTTTATCTAAGACAACTTCCTATAGACACTACCAATCCTATAGGTCTCCTTTAAAGGGTTTTAATCCTAGGTCAAAGCATTTGCTCTGATACCAACTGTGGTGACCCGGCATACCACTGCATGGTGTAGTATGCAAGTCCGATATAACACCAATGAAACACCGTTTCACTCGTATTATATCGCTCGCAGTGGTACAACGTAAACATATGCGGGTCCAAGGCATGTCTATAGAATTACAACACGGACTCTTTACAAAAGCTCCGCACAGACCTCCTACTTTACAATGAGGTAAAACTGCAAATAAACTCCGTGAAGAACGACTCGTAGTCTAATCCTAACACGAACTCTATTTGTAGAGTATTTAACTAGCTACTGAGGTTATGAATAGAATATAGCTAAATAGGAGCTAGGTTTAGGAAGCTAGTTCCCTCCTACTGCTTAATCTAGGTTTTCTCCATGGTGGTTGTGGTATATGACTCTTCCAGCAGGTTTCTGTTCCTTGAAGTACTTGTTGACTCCTCGGTCTTCGAGTTGTACTGGAGATCCTCCTTCATGGCCTCCATATCTAAGCAGGGGATTTAAGAGTGGGATGAGTACGAGCGTACTCAACAAGTTCATTATAGGAAAGAGGTGTTTAATGCACTAGCTACAGCATTAGACCAAAAAGTCTAATACCAATGCAGGTTTTCATAATCATTTCTTCAAGAGGTTGCTTTTATTCGAAGAACTATGTCCGTCAGCCTTCACCGGTTTACTAGAACTTCATGGAGCTCCTTTCCGGCGCGTTCGCAGCTCCATATCCCGAACAGGAGTGACAGGTCACGGTTCTTTACACTCGCAGAGGTGTGTTGCTTTACCCATAAGAGATCTTAACCTTGATGCCAACCGAGTCTATAGTTCTCGTCCACACTTCCTTTGGTGTGAGGCCCGGTATAAGGTCTAGCCAATCATGTTCCTCCGCTACCTCGAACACCCACCCTTTTGTAAGATTGTCTTCCCCTATATCCATGATGAGACCGTTCCGGGCATTTGTTCTCCCCTATACCGATTAAGGTAGACCGTTCCGAACAATTTTATATGCCTTCCCCTATCAATCATGGATAGACCGTTCCGGACATCTTACAATCCATCATAGACCGCAATACCGTGAGGACTTAAGGCTTCCTCAGCCTACCGCTTGTTCTTCGAACGACAAGTGTCTACGTGACTATGCCGTGGGGACTTAAGGCTTCCCCGACCTACCGCTTGCCGCCGACAGCATCCAAGTGTCTACGGTAAAGCGCATCCGTTGATGAACGAGAGGTGGAAACACTTTTGACTATTCCGTCCCACTCCGGATCTTATGGTTAACACGGGTATTACGGCACAAGAATCACCGGCGACATTTGTTGTTTAATCCTAGATGGATATAAACCCGTGCAATGGAACCTCCACCATATCAACACAATCCATGGTTCCATTGCCCACCACATAGTCATATTCATAGTTATGAAAGTAGTGGTTTTGATTTTTGTGCAATAGTGATAACCATAATACTTTGCAAGTAATTTGATAAAAATACTTCAAATGACATGAGCAAGTGATGAACTTGCCTTTCTTGACTGCAAGATTATGCAGGCAAGGTCTTCGTTACGCAATAACTCCAAATTCTGAAATATCATCATCGTCCGGTAAGGACGATGTTTAAAAGATTGGCAAAGATGCAATAATGCATAAGAATGAGATGCAATCGCTCTAAGCGTGACCTAACCCCGATGATTTAGGATTAGTGAGTGGTAATAATTGATTCAGGGTGTGTTGCACTTTTAGAGTGATTCACAAACAAGGTTCTTATTCAGGTGTGTTTACTTGGTATCATGAACATGGAGATAATAAAGCACAGTAATCAATTAAGCACACAAAGAATGATAATTGGCCTAATGTTAACATGTAAAGAACAGTTGTCATTTTTAGTACTATATGGCATGGTTAATGATTACTTGTTATATTCTTCAAAAGAATAACTTTTGAAGAACATGTTCTTTAATATTGAACAAGTATGACAATTGGGTTTCGGTTTGTTATAATTTATTCTGGTTTCAAGTAGTTTCTGGAGTAAGTATAAGATGGATCACAACATAGTTGGATTCATCAAGCAACTAGGGCTTGTTAGGTTGAGATAAGCTTAGGCATCCTAAGCAATTCATTAAACATGGTTGTTGTCAAGGTTGGTTTATCTTGCTAGTGATAGCTGGCTAGGGTTTATAGGTCCTTATAAGCAGGGTTGGTGATGATTCCTCATTTTCTTCAAAAGAATAACTTTTGAAGAACATACTTCTTAAATAATAAGAAGTATACCAATTAGGTTGAGGTTGTTTAGGTTTGCTATTGAATTTCCTAAGTAAAGATTGGTTGGTTCCTAAATAGGATGTTCAATAATTATCTCACACTAATAGGGTTTAGTGTGTATGGGATGTGATGTCAATATTAGCATGGTTGCTATTGGAGTTCATCACAATGTTGTGATGCTAGTTAAGGTTAATTAAGGATGAGATCCTTGTGGTAGGAACTAGGTTTGATTAAGATGAACACATGGGATGCTAATTAGTAGTGATAGGGTTCCCATATGTTATGTGGATTTGAACAAGCATTTAGTTGCTAAATATGAATCTATGGTTACTAATGAAGTTACATGATCACATGTTACTCAGGGTTCATGTGTGGGAATAATTTAGGGTTCATATGAATTAGTGGAGCTAAGGTTCCTAATTGAATTAGGGTTTTAGGGTTTCACATGAAATGATGAATTCCTGTTTTCCTACCATATGGAACTAGGGTTTCCTAATTACCCTATAATTCTTGGATTAATAACTTCATTAATAAAGTTGAAGTTATTAATAACTTTGAAATTATAATAATGTTGGATTTGTCTTTTTATTATTTTTAAAGAATTAACAATTAAGGTAATTTATTAATTAGGGTTTAAAATCCTCCTAATAAGGATTTAATAAGTTAATCGAAAAGGAAATTAATTTTAATGATTTCCTTAATTACTTACTGGTTTTTATTTATTTTATGAAGTTTTCCTAATTATTGAATTTTAATTGAATTTAGAATTAAAATTAAAGGCTTAGATAACAAGTATAAAATAATTAAATTTTTATTAAAAATAAAAATTTCATATTATATTTTTATTGGATAGAGTTTTCTTTTTTAAGAATTTTAATATCTCATTTATATTTTTCTGACTTAATTTGGATTTTCTAAATTTATTTGAACATGCGAGAGATTTTTGGGATTTGAATTAAAACGGAAAATACTAAACACACTTGGCCATGGTACACCCACAGTCCATGACTGGTGGGGTCCCAGCCACGTCACACGCCACGCGGTCATTGACCGGGTCAAAATTAGAGGACGTGGCGACGGGAACTTCTGGCCGGCGGCCAGTCGAGGTCGACGCCGGCGATTCGGCAACCGCGCGGACGAAATCCTATGCCTAATCGATTCAGTGCGTTACGGGACGTCGACTGGTGGTCGCGCCACCCGTTATTGACCACCGGAGCGAGCTCGCCGGAGAGACACCGCGGCGGCGGACACGGGCACATATGTCTAGGAAGCTACGGTCGTCGGTGTGATGCAATAGGAAGCTCAGGTGATGCGCGTGCTCACCGTGATCGTGTTGAGCTTGACGGCGAGGTCGGTGGGGATCCCAATCGACGGCGAACGTCAAGGTACTGGCGGTGGCCGGCGAAAGGGAATGAGCTCCCATCGGCGACTGAGGACTCCCTGGCTCGATTCCTCTTGCACGGTGGGCTTGTCGATGACGGCGGTGTTGCTGGTGGTCATGGCGGAGCTCGGGGGTGCCTCTATCGCCGGCGGCGAGCGGAGGTCTGCGGCTAGGTTTCGGGCATTGAACGAAAAATTGAGCAGAGAGAGGAAATGGAGGACTCCTGCGCGCTTTATAGCTTCTCCGCTGTGCGCTGGCGGTCAACAACGGCGGCAATTGCGGACGTGGAGCTCGCCGTCGTGTCGGCGCCCTCGCACGCGTCGACGGTGGCTAAGCCGAAGACGAAGACTTCGTCTCCAGCCTTATCCAGGCGAATCGGTACGTGGTTCATTGTTGGGCTCAAATGCTGGGTTGTTGGGCTGGCGTGTGGGCTGCAGTGCTGGGCTGCCCGACCAGGTAAGGTCCAGGTAAACCCCCTCTCTATTTCTTTTCTCTGTTTTCTTTTTCCTCTTATTTTCTGTTTTCTATTGCTTTGATTGAATTCATATTTTGAATTAAATTTCTGTTTGCAGGTATTTGTAATTAATTTGGTATATCAATTTTCTCTAAAATACTATTTACAACTTGAGACATGCTCTTTTGATTTTTAATGTATTAATAAGTTCATAATACATAATAGGTATGCCAACATATATAATTTCCATTCTCTTTCTTTTGAGATTCAACATGTTTTATATAATGCTTTTGAATAATAATAGGTGATATGTTTACCTTATTTTATCTGGCAAGCATTGATTAATGTATTGTGATCTCATTGCTTAGTTTCTCATTTGAGAATATAATCTTATGACATTATTTCATGTGCTCATGATTGATAAAGATTGGGAGAATTGTTTAAGGTTATTTTGATTCATTTCAGGGTTAACTAAATAATCCCCTTACTCATATTCAAGCTTGGACATGGTTCTAGAATTATACTTGTGATCCCCATGTGGTAAAAAGTTAAAGTTGGGATAGGGCATTGGTTCTAAATGTAGGTAGACCTCTTGTTTAATTATCTAGAGTTGCTCTTCCTCACCACTAATAGGAGGATTCCATCTAATATCATTTGGATTGTTATAGGGCTGAACCATACAAGGTTTGTTGCTAATCGGTTGTTTCTCTACTCAATATATTGGAAATGGTGTTAGGTTTTCTGGTGGTTCCCTTATTATTTTATGGAAGGTTTAATATCTTCTTATAGTATTAGGTTTAACTTATCCTCACATTTCTCTAAAGCATGATCATGTATTAGACATGATCATCTTGTTCTTTAATATTTCCTACCTCAAGTTCTTAGGGTTAATGATCATTCCACAATTTATAATGATCAAGGTTTGGCTTCCTAAGTTAGCTCTCAAGAATCAGGTTTCTCACTTCTAAGGTCAGGTATTGTCTTGATCAACTAAGGTATAGTACTCTCTGATAATTCCTTAGGTGGACATGGTCATGGTTGGCTCAATAGTTTATATCCCAGGAGAATGCCTGAGATATTATGTTAAGGTTCTACTCAACAATAATGACATGATCATCTGGTTATAAGAATAGTTCTCTCTCTCAAATCCAGATGTTGCCTCATTTATTTTTAGTGTACTCCATAGCTTGAGTTCTCTCATATAGGAATGGTTTATTCTAGGGTTTATGGTGTACTCTTTATATTTATTTAGGTTGCTGAGCTAATGATTCAATTGTCTAACTTAGTTGGATTAGTCCAACCCTTATTTCACTGATTCATGGATATAGTCTTATTCCACTTGGTATTTGGTTATCTCACCACTCCAAGATGAAATGGGTTACAACCCAATACTTTAGTTCAAAGATTGTCCTCTATTCATTAATAGGTAAAGATGGAATTGATAAGGATGGGCTCTCTCACTTGGGAAGGACTTCAATACTAACCTAAGGTTATTCTCCAAAGCTAATGATGTGGTCACCAATAACTATGGTTAATAGAAATGGGTTCTCTCTCTAAGGATTGTTTTGATTAACATCCTAGGGTTCCTCTTAAAGATGATAGTTTGAATACTTGGATGTATATTCAAGGTTTAGTTCAAGGTTTGTTATTGCTTCTTTAATAATTAGAATAGAACTCTCACCTCTCTAGGTTTGATGCTTAATAATTTGGAATAGAGAGGAATATATATTTCTTGAGTTGATCTCCTTGTCTTGTTTCCAAGAGTGAAGTAAAATTAATACCATGAGGTTCATGGTAGGATCAAGGATTAGTTTTAAGACATGGAAAAGATAAGTGAAGAATGGTTTCTTCATTTATGATTAGTTGATTTATAATTGAACAGATGTTCTTATGTTATGGCAAGGAATACCATGTTGTGATATTTAATAAGATCAAGCAATTGATCCTTGATTAATAATTTCTTGTGTTTATTTTACTTCCATTTGATCTAACCCTTTAGATCAAATCATCTCTACCCAAAACAAGGTTTTAACAAAGTCACATCGAGGTTTATAGCGCTTGACTTGATGAGCTACTTCGATTCCACCAAGGTCAAGTGAAACTTCGATATCGTGTGATCTGTTTTACTTTAAAGCGCGAAAATTCCCCAGATTTTCTATGCATGAATACAATGCACACATCTGTTTCCTCTATTTTTGTAACCCCAATACCTGGGATATTACACGGAGCCATGGGAACGGCGTTTGCATCAACACCTCCCGAAGGAACAGCAAGGCAAAATAGTCCACGACCTGCGGCAGCAGCAGCTGAGCCAGCTCTCCGAAGGAACAAGTGGAGCAAGAGACACAACAACACAAGCAAGGGTGGACAGAGCACGACAAAGTAGAAGGGAACATCGGCATTCCCCAGAACTAAACGACGAGGATATGTGCGGTTTGCCATGCTTCACAAGGAGAGTCCGAAAGATGGAATATCATTAAAAACTCGGCAGAGAATATATCTGCCGAGAAAGCAATAGATGCGTTTGTCGCAGGAATCAGGCGAGGAGATTTTGTCGAGGATTTGGGGAGGACCAATCCAAAGACAGTATCCGCATTAATGGAGATAGCAAACAGATGGGCAGATGGAGAAGATGCCGTTCACAACAAACGGCATAGGTCACCAGAGGAGGACCGCGGCCGAAATTATCAAAGTAGGCGATGATGCGTGCAGTTGACACGTCCGTTGGGAACCCCAAGAGGAAGGTGTGATGCGCACAGCGGCAAGTTTCCCTCAGTAAGAAACCAAGGTTTAATCGAACCAGTAGGAGTCAAGAAGCACGTTGAAGGTTGATGGCGGCGGGATGTAGTGCGGCGCAACACCAGAGATTCCGGCGCCAACGTGGAACCTGCACAACACAATCAAAGTACTTTGCCCCAACGAAACAGTGAGGTTGTCAATCTGTTGACGTCAGAAACCCACTGGCGGGCAGAGACGGGCAACACCGTAGAGCCGGGAACAACTAGGGCTGCGGCTGGCCCTAGTCCCTCTGAGCGACGGCCCGCAAAGCCTCCTGGTCGCACGCGCCGATGTTTATCACAAGGGCGTGCCACCCGACCTATACCCGGTCGGGAAGGTGTGGATGATGCCTCGCTTAGTTTCTGCGCGGGCACACACGTAAACGTTAAATACGAGCCTCGATCGGCTCTCAGGTTATCTCGTGAATCGGCTCAAAGAGCCGATCCACCCATGATTCGGACGGGGTGTCCGAATATATGGTGGTCCTGCTTGATCAACGTAAAGCTAATGAGATCTACGACGATTTAGGGTTTTCACCGCATAATCGGATCATCCTACTCAGGTTCGGGCCTCGCACTCGCGCACGGTGACCGTAAGCCGATCCTAGACAGGGCCTAAACACCAACACGAGGTTGATCCCCGGAACATCCGTTCTAGGACTAGCAAACGCCACCCTACACGCCGCTGGATCCTCCGACCCCTTGTAAGGCCTAACTATTGCAGATATTAAACTAATCCTTGTAGAACAAGGAGCAATTGTAACGGATCAGATCTACTAAACTATGATCAAGCGGGGTGCCGCCCCTACGCCTAAGATAGGCGTAAGGGCGGCTAGACATGCAGGGGTTGCACTACGAAAGCATGTAACATGAAGAACAATGCTAACCCTAACATGTCTAAGATAACTACGTCGCTCGCCATCAAAAAGGCTTCAGCACGAGCAACGCATGAACAACGTGGGCAGGCTTGTGCTGCCTAGATCGCAAGATGCGATCTAGGCAGCATGATGCTTACCGGTAGAAACCCTCGAGACGAAGGAGTTGGCGATGCGCCGAGATTTGTTTGTGGTTGAACGTTGGTTGTTGTTTATTCCATAAACCCTAGATACATATTTATAGTCCAGCGGACTTTCCAATGTGGGCGTGCACTAAACCGTGCACGAGATAAACTCTAACTTTTAATCTAGATACAATCTACCATAATTAAAGATACACGGGCAACCTAGCCCAAATTCTCCGTACAAGGCCGCTTCATAGATCTTCAATGTGTAATCTTCCAAGCCCATCTTGATCGCGGCCCACCTCCTGATTTAGCCAAAATCCGGTGATAACACATGCCCCCTGGTTTTGGTAATGATAATTTCAAAACCACTCTGTTTTTCCTCGAAGGGTCATGTCGTGGCGGAGCGGAACTGTCGCAGCATGCTTCATCATGACGACTTACCTTCCCAACTTCTCTGCACGATTTGACAGTTTTGGCACCATGTCCTCGAGAACTGCTCGAAAATTAAAACCCCCACCTCCTTTTATTTAACCGCATCGAACAGTTCCCCCCTTCACCCCTTTCGCATTAGCACTCCAAAAAACCCTCCCCTGCAACCATGTCTTCTTCCTCTTCCTCTTCCTCTTCATCAGATCTTTCCTACGTGTCCTCTCCCATCCGAGAGTCGACGCCTTCGTGGGGTACGCAAGCGGCGTACGACATCCTCGCCCCAACGAAGTGGGACAAAAAGGACCACGACTCCTCCGTCAGGTCCGAGGATGACAAATCCCTGACCGACGGGGAGAGCGACCTCCGCTTCCTTGCTGACGGGGAACCGGAGGAGGAGAGCGATGACGATCGCTTCTCCTGGGCGGACTTCACCACTTCCGAGGAGGTGAAGGAGGAGGAAGAGGAGGAGGAGGACGAAGACAGCTCCTCCGACGAGCCGCCGGCCAAACGCCGCCACCTCTGGCCCGGGAACCTCAGCGACGTCGACAGTGACGACGATGCTGACGAAGAGGATGAAGACGACGAGGGTCCTGCCGGCGGCCGGCCGGAGCAGTGATGACGAGCCGGCGAGGGAGCAGCACCGGCGATGGCGATGACGGCGATGACGACGACGAGGGCGGCGGCGGCCCCTAGATAGGGTCTTAGCATAGGGCCAGCAGTAGCAGACGGGGCAATGTATCCCCCTAGGACTTCCTTTTGAGAGCAATCAGCTCTTCTATGTAAGAAATCTGGCTTATTAATGAAGAAATTCCCCAATTTGATTTTGCCGATTCCCTTTATGATAATTTAGCCGATTGTCCTTCGTTCTGATTCTGCCGACTGCCAATCTGGTCGATGCCCAACAAGCCGATGGCATCGCATCAGTCTCTCACGATAAATTTCGAGATAGATCCACCTGGACCCGAACTCCTCGTCAAACAAGGCCAAGCCATGATCGCGCAAATCCTAGGAGTTGTAAATGCAGATCTCAAGATGGCATGTTACACTTAGCGGCAACAATCCTGAAATAATGTCCGGTCTCCTTATTAACTTTAAATTTCAGACATTCTTTGGCCGCATTATCCTCTCCGAATTCCGCTTGCTCAGCTCCGGCAGCTTCCTTCTGCAATAATCCACTTGTCTTTCGAACGAGTCTGTTATGAAGAGTGAGCCGATTTCTACAAAATCGGCTAAACCTCGAGGGCGAGCTGCCCCCGAGCCTCAGCCAAGGCGAGGCCACGGGAATGGACCATCACCAGCTTCCCACCGTGGTGCCGCATCTCCCCGGATCATTGATATTTCAGGGCGGGCTCACCCACGTCCAAGAGAGCGACCCTGCAGGGCCACCAGCCGATCACCTTTCTCCCGTTGAGGGTCTATACAGCCGATCCAGCAGGCTATAATCATTTTGCAACATTAGCACCAATCTTCAGGTAAACTGTGATGCGGAGTTTAGCCGATTCCAACGAAATCGGCTCCCCAGAGCAGAGAACCTTCAAGGCGAACTGCCCCCCGAGCCTCAATCGGGCGGGAATAGCAGTGAGCTGATCACGTCGATCATCCTCCGCTCGTAACGCAGTGTCAGCCGATTCCCCGAGCTTCTTCAGTTCAACCCTTGCGCCTTGCTGATCAGATCGGCTCCTTATCTTCGGCAGGCCGCAGCAATCTTCTGGTGAAGATGCCCCCGCATTCCTGACGCCCTCCAACCCTGGGCGCAACATCCCCTGGAAGCGACAGTTTACTGAGTCGACACGTGACAGCCGATGGCTTCGTCATCGGCGGTTCTCCTGGCCATGGAAGAGATATGCTCCCTTCGTCAGGCTCACCCCTACCCTGACTTGTACGTTTAGTCAGGGTCTTAGAAGATGTCACGTTCCCCGCTGCTAACGCCGCCGATCTTGGAGACTTGCGAATGGGAACTAGGGGTCCTTGAAGGGAAGATCCACCCCCTGCTCCATTGATTCTTAAGTCGATGTCTGCGCATCGGCTATGCTCGAAAAATTTTGAATTTTTTCGGCCGACTTGTGTATCGGCCCCCATACTCCAATATCTATCATCAAAGGGTTTTTGCTTTTCCTCGTGTTTTATCCTTCTATGTGCCCCCCGAGCCGATTCTGTCAAGAGAATTGATGGTATCGGCTCTGTTGGATCATGTGTTGAACCCAGAGCGGACTCGGATGTTGAGAATAATTTTGGCCGATCGCTAGAATCGGCCTCCCATTGCTTTCTCGGTGAAGGTTTTGTGATGTCCCTTCACAAATCTTTTGGGGCCGATCACAAGGATCGGTCTCGCCACGTTTATCCATCGACATCTGCTTTCGTTACACGGTCAGGCCGGTGGATAAAACCAGCCTAACCCCGTTCTTTGTCACGTCGATGCGCTCACAGTCGTCCAAATTGATACCTGAGAGCGGCTCTTGGCCCGATGTCTCCCAAATGTCCATGCCGGCTGTTGAAACCTCGACCGAATCATCCGCACGGACGACTTCTACTTCATCTCCATCCCACTGTATCAGGCATTGGTGCATTGTGGATGGAATGCAACAGTTGGCGTGGATCCAATCCCTCCCTAGTAGGACAGCGTAGGTACTCTTGATGTCGACGATAAAGAACGTCTTAGGGACAGTTTTTCTTCCTACGGTCAGATCCACATTCAGAACACCTTGTGCGTCAGATGCTTGGCCGTTGAAATCGCTCAGTGTTACGTTGGTCTTGATCAGATCCGAGCTGGAGCGTCCCAACCGACGTAGCATGGAGTATGGCATAATGTTGGATCGCCGCTCCGATGTCCACCAACATCTTGTTGACGAGGCTGCCCATTGATGTAACCTCGCACGTACAGGGCCTTCAGATGCCTGTAACTCCTTTCCTTTGGCTTCTCAAAGATGACCGGCCGTGGGCCGCAGTCTAATTGCGCCACAGGTGCTTCATATCGTCTTGGAGCGCTAAACTCCGATGGAAGGATGAAGACCATGTTTGTGCCAGCCGATGTATCATCATCGGCTTTCCTCTGCTTGGGGCGCCACTCTTTTCTTTGTGGCCGACCTTCTTCGTCCAGGGTTCGCCGAATTTTGGCGGCCAGATCAGGCCGTGCCTTCCTTAGCGTGTGCGAGGTACAATCTTTCAGCTTCTTACAACCCACGCAGACGCTGAACCCTTCGCTTTTGGGAACGGCTGAGCCCATCAGGGCACCACCTGGGCCGATGATACTTATCTTCTTCATCATCGTCCTCTAGTTCCTCGAGATCTCCTACCCGAGCGGGCTCAGCATACTTGCTCCGAGGTGGGAGGGGCCCTAGACGCTCGAATACGGACACGTTAGCGGCGTCCTTCTTCCTATGTTTGCATTCTGGGCAGTTCTCGATTGTTGGCAATCGGCTCATTCCTGAGTCCCAGCAATGTTTGAAGAACGGACAGCTCCGAGTGCCTATCCATGTTATCCTGCCCCTTGACCTTCTTTCAGCGCGACGATTGTACCCGTCGTCGCTTCGTCATGCTGACGGTACCTCCCGACCTCCGCATCGGACCGACAATCCCTTTCATCATCTACGTCGTAGTGCCGACGTCGGTCGTCTTGCTGCTCATATTTGTGGAGGAGGCGCTCGGAGAGTGGACGCCGATACCGCACGCGTCTTATTCCCTCCCTGTCGGGTACCGCCTGTCATCATCTTGGGGCCGGTCGCGTGGATCGGCCTCCTCTTCGTCGTTGCCACGGGAGTGGCTGCTTTCCGCTTCGTCTTTGCCGTGGCGGCTTGCAAGCCCTGCCATGTTGATACCAAAGGAGGACTTTGGCTGGCCTATGGAGTGGCCGAGATCCACCATGTTGACGCCGGGCGACGGACTCGAGTCTCTATCGAGCTTGATATCGTGCGGCCGGGTCTTCTCAGAGGAGCCGATGAGTTCGGCTTCGAGGGTTGCCTTGATCTCGTCATGTTTCCTTTTTAGCTCCTCGGGCAGGTCCTCGTACTTCAGTGACCTGGTGCGTTCTTCTGGCGGGGCGGACAAGTCCACTCCATCGAGTGCGCCTTCAGGTGTGAAACCCCTCCACTTGACGCCATGGGAGCGGGTTCGGTGGAAGGAGCCGATGAGTTCGGCTTCGAGGACCGCCTTGATTTCGTCATGCTTCTTCTTGAGGTCATCAGGCAGGTCCTCGTACTTGACCGGAGTGCTTTCCGCCATCTCGGATGTAGATGGCGATATTGTCGATGTCGAAGGTTGTCCCACCTGGGCGTGCCGAGAATGTGTTGACGTCGAAACCCACCGGCGGGCGGAGACGGGCAACACCGTAGAGCCGGGAACAACTAGGGCTGCGGCTGGCCCTAGTCCCTCCGAGCGACGGCCCGCAAAGCCTCCTCGGTCGCACGCGCCGATGTTTATCACAAGGGCGTGCCACCGACCTATACCTGGTCGGGAAGGTGTGGATGATGCCTCGCTTAGTTTCCTGCGGGGCACACACGTAAACGTTAAATACGAGCCTCGATCGGCTCTCAGGTTATCCTGTGAATCGGCTCAAAGAGCCGATCCACCCATGATTCAGACGGGGTGTCCGAATATATGGTGGTCCTGCTTGATCAACGTAAAGCTAATGAGATCTACAACGATTTAGGGTTTTCACCGCATAATCGGATCATCCTACTCAGGTTCGGGCCTCGCACTCGCGCACGGTGACCGTAAGCCGATCCTAGACAGGGCCTAAACACCAACACGAGGTTGATCCCCGGAACATCCGTTCTAGGACTAGCAAACGCCACCCTACACGCCGCTGGATCCTCCGACCCCTTGTAAGGCCTAACTATTGCAGATATTAAACTAATCCTTGTAGAACAAGGAGCAATCGTAACGGATCAGATCTACTAAACTATGATCAAGCGGGGTGCCGCCCCTACGCCTAAGATAGGCGTAAGGGCGGCTAGACATGCAAGGGTTGCACTACGAAAGCATGTAGCATGAAGAACAATGCAAACCCTAACATGTCTAAGATAACTACGTCGCTCGCCATCAAAAAGGCTTCAGCACGAGCAACGCATGAACAACGTGGGCAGGCTTGTCTTTGCCTAGATCGCAAGATGCGATCTAGGCAGCATGATGCTTACCGGTAGAAACCCTCGAGACGAAGGAGTTGGCGATGCGCCGAGATTTGTTTGTGGTTGAACGTTGGTTGTTGTTTATTCCATAAACCCTAGATACATATTTATAGTCCAGCGGACTTTCCAATGTGGGCGTGCACTAAACCGTGCACGAGATAAACTCTAACTTTTAATCTAGATACAATCTACCATAATTAAAGATACACGGGCAACCTAGCCCAAATTCTCCGTACAAGGCCGCTTCATAGATCTTCAATGTGTAATCTTCCAAGCCCATCTTGATCGCGGCCCACCTCCTGATTTAGCCAAAATCCGGTGATAACACAATCTCACCGGCTTGCTGTAACAAAGGATTAACCGAATTGTGTGGAAGATGATTGTTTGCAGAGAAAACAGTAAAACAAGTATTGCAGCAGATTTGTATTTCAGTATTAAAAGAATGGACCGGGGTCCACGGTTCACTAGAGGTGTCTCTCCCATAAGATAAAAGCATGTTGGGTGAACAAATTACGGTCGGGCAATTGACAAATAGAGAGGGCATAACAATGCACATACATGGCATGATAAGTATAGTGAGATTTAATTGGGCATTACGACAAAGTACATAGACCGCCATCCAAGCTGCATCTATGCCTAAAAAGTCCACCTTCGGGTTATCGTCCGAACCCCTTCCGAGTATTAAGTTGCAAAGCAACGGACAATTGCATTAAGTATGGTGCGTAATGTAATAAACAACTACATCCTCGGACATAGCGCCAATGTTTTATCCCTAGTGGCAACAGCACGGCACAACCTTAGAACTTTCTACATCACTTGTCCCGGTGTCAATGCGAGCATGAACCCACTATCGAGCATAAATACTCCCTCTTGGAGTTAAAAGCAAAAACTTGGCCGAGCCTCTACTAGTAACGGAGAGCATGCAAGATCATAAACAACACATATGTAATAACTTGATAATTAACATAACATGGTATTCTCTATCCATCGGATCCCGACAAACACAACATAGAGTATTACGGATAGATGATCTTGATCATGTTAGGCAGCTCACAAGATCCAACAATGAAGCACAATGAGGAGAAGACAACCATCTAGCTACTGCTATGGACCCATAGTCCAGGGGTGAACTACTCACTCATCACTCCGGAGGCGACCATGGCGGTGTAGAGTCCTCCGGGAGATGAATCCCCTCTCCGGCGAGGTGCGGAGGAGATCTCCAGAATCCCCCGAGATGGGATCGGCGGCGGCGTCTCGATGAGGTTTTCCGTATCGTGGTTTTTCGCATCGGGGGTTTCGCGACGGAGGCTTTAAGTAGGCGGAAGGGCAGAGTCGGGGGCCCGACGAGGGGCCCACACCATAGGGCGGCGCGGGCCCCCTGCGCCGCGCCGCCATGTGGTGTCGCCACCTCGTGGCCCCACTTCGTATGCTCTTCGGTCTTCCGGAAGCTCCGTGGAAAAATAGGCCCCTGGGTCTTCGTTTCGTCCAATTCCGAGAATATTTCGTTACTAGGATTTCTGAAACCAAAAATAACGAAAACGGAAGCGGCACTTCGGCATCTTGTTAATAGGTTAGTTCCAGAAAATGCACGAATATGACATAAAGTGTGCATAAAACATGTAGGTATCATCAATAATATGGCATAGAACATAAGAAATTATTGATACGTCGGAGACGTATCAGGCGACGATTTCCTCGGCAGTACTCGAGTTATGATGCTCCTGGGAAAATTTCGGCTGGCTTCCGAGCAAGCGCCGGAGGAAACAACAGAGATGATTACCAGAGGAGCAACGAGCAGCGATGCGACAATAGAGATGACTCTCGAAACAACAGGCAAAATACCGGGTCAAGGTTCCAGAGACCTTTTGTGTCCCCTGAAGAGATGATGAACGGGCCGTGTCAGATGCATTTTTATCTCGACAATAATGGAAAAAGACAGTCGGGACACTTGCAAAAGGATTGCCGAAATTTGCGGGCAATGTTAAGGTGGGCGGGGCATGCTAATGCTCGGACGAGCGCACGAAATCCTCAAGGACCCGGGAGTGAGATTCACTTGCCACCTCCTCCCGCGATTACGGACGAAAATCGACATCGGCTCGGAATAGCGGCGGCATCTGCTCCACCGCCTTATGTTGATCCCAACTCTAACGGAGCGGTCTCGATGATTCGAAAGGCGGAGCCATCCAATAGAGCTCAGAAAGTAATTTTGCGACAGGTGTTTATGGCAGAGAAGATGCCTCCACCGACAGTCGAGTACCTTAACTGGTCAGAGCAAGATATTGGCTTCACAATAGCTGATCATCCACAGCAAGTTCCTTGACCAGGGCAGTCAGCACTCATCTTACCGGCGGTAATTGCGGGATTCGATGTATCTCGAGTGTTCATAGATGGCGGCAGCGAGTTTAAACCTTATGTATGCAGATACACTAAGGAAGATGAACATATCCCTAGCAAACCCGAAACCAACCGACACGCGATTCCACGGTATCACACCGGAGAAGCCAAGTTATCCGGCGGGGAAGATTAATCTCGACGTTCGGTTCGGGACCCGAGAAAACTACGGAATAGAAAGGTTGGAGTTTGAAGTCATGGATTTCCCATCACAGTATCACGCTTTGTTGGGACGACCAGCATATGCTAGGTTTATGGCGGTACCACATTACACGTACATGTTGTGGAGTATGCCTGGACCTAAGGGACCAATCACAGTCAAAGGAAGCTTTGCGCTAGCCGATAAGTGTGATAAGGATTTTCATCGACTGTCAGAAACTTTCGGGATGCAAGCAGAATACATGGCATCAAGACTCACAACTGATTATGATGTGTTGCCAGATGTAGGAAGGCCTAACATATCCACACTAGCTTCAGTCATTAGCTCGAGCATATTATTTTCTCGAGCAGTTGCTTTTTCAGCTTCCGAAATAGCAGTGTCCTTGGCAGCTATGGCTTCTTTAGCTTGTTGAAGGGCAATCTTCTCTCTTTCGGATGCTTTACGAGATTGCTCCATCATCGCAAGAGTCTGTTTTTTCATGGATTGAAGTTGTTGGCGAAGTTCTTTTGCCACAAGTCTAGCTTTGAACCTTTCGATGTTCCCTTTGGGGTCGTACTTAGTTTTGTAGATCCATTTGGAGCCTACTCTTTTGGCGTCATTAGGAACTTCTACTAGGTCCCAAACATCATTTGAGCTCATAGATTTCAACTCGTCTTCCATGGCGATTTGCCACTTAGACGAATTCAAACTCTTAATGGCCTCCTTGTATGAGGTTGGATCCTCCACCTTTCCTATATCATCTACATCCTCACTCATGTAGGTGATATAATCATCTGAGATGGCTTTTCTTCTTTCTCGATGTGATCTTCTCACAGGCGATGGTGGTGGAGGGGCATTATTATTATGAGGATCTTCTTCATTATCCGCCTGGTGATTTTCTTCACCTTCTGGATTTGCGTTATCATTAGTTTCGGGATCACCATCAGGTTGAGGACCGGAACCGTGAGGTTCGGTCTCAACATTAGAAGTGATTCTCCTCTGCATTGGTAGAACGACCTTTTGGATAATCGGGGATGGAGCACACACCCGCTTTTCCTCAAGATCGATCTTCCTTATTTCATTAACTTCATTATCCTCAAAAAATACCGCTTGCTGGGTCTCCACGTACATAGTGGTATGACCTGGGCAATAGAAACGATATCCCTTTCCCCTGTGCGGGTATTCGACGAAGAAACAACTAACCGTTTTTGGGTCTAACTTCTTAAGTTGTGGATTGAAAATTCTAGCTTCGACGAGGACAGCCCCACACACGTAAATAGTTCAAGCTCGGTTTCTTTCCCGTCCACATCTCGTGAGGTGTGTTCGGTGCTGACTTAGTGGGAGCAAGATTTAAAATATGTGCAGCCGTCTTCAATGCCTCCATCCATAGGCTTACCGGCAAACTTGCATGACTGAGCATGCTACGCACCATATCCAAAAGCGTGCGATTGCGGCGCTCACCCACACCATTTTGTTGAGGTTCACCAGGCATTGAATAATGGGCAACAATTCCATTCTCAGCTAGGAACTTAGCAAAAGGTCCTGGAATTTGCCCATAAGGAGCGTGCCTACCGTAATACTCTCCCCGCGATCAGATCGTACAACTTTAATTTTTGCATTCAGTTGGTTCTCAACTTCGGTTTTGAACACTTTAAATTTGTCCAAAGCTTCCGATCGATCACGTATAGGGTAAATGTACCCATAACGGGAAAAGTCGTCTGTGAAGGTGATGAACGAATCAAAACCATCTATAGACTTAACATTAAGAGGTCCGCATATGTCAGTATGTATGAGTTCGAGGACACTCGTGGCTCTTACCGCTCCTTTCTTAATTGTTTTTGCATATTTACCTTTGATGCAATCAACACATTTGTCCGCATCGGAGAAGTCTAATGGGAGGAGTACATCATTTTTAATAAGTCTTTCCATTCCCCCCCTCGAAATGTGGCCCAAATGACAGTGCCACAATTTCGAAGAAGTACTAGTACCCTTCCATTTCTTCTCAACATTCGAAACATTACTCACATGCAAAACATAATCATTCATAGATAACATATATAGTTTGCCTCGTCTGACACCGAGGCCAACATCATTATTACAATAATTTAAAACAAATTGTTTGTTACCAAACTTGCACTCAAACATGTTATCATCGAGACAAGAAACTGAAATCAAATTCCTACTTAAAGTAGGTACATAAAGAATATTATTTAAATGAAGGTGAAAGCCGGTGTGGAGCTCCAAGGTGAGTGACCCAACAGCTTCAACATCAACTTCAACTCCATTTGCAACTCTAAGTCGTCTTGCCCCGCTTGTTATGGTTTGGATCAAATTTAATCCCTGCATAGAATTAGCAACGTGAGCAGTTGCACCTGTATCAATCCACCATGATGTACAAGAGAAATCAGTATACAATATTTCATCAACAAAAGTGATTTCATCTGTACCTTTCTTCATCATCCACTTGAGGTATTCATGACAGTCCTTCCTGTAATGGCCTTCCTTCTTACAAAAGAAACACATATTATCAGTAGGCGCTGAAGACTGTCCATTATCCTTTTCCTTTCCTTTAAACTTTGGCATTTACTTCTTGAAGGTTTTCTTTGGCGACTTTGAAGGGCCTGAACCGTCATGCTTTCTCTTTGAGGAGACAACATGAAAAGCCTGATCCGTGTTCTGCCTTATCATTCGTTCTTCTTCCTGGACAATCCGAGGGGATATCTCAGCAAGTGTCCACTTCTCCTTCATGGAATTGTAGTTGATCTTGAACTGATCGAACTCTTCGAGGAGGGACTCCAAGATCATGATGATAAGGAGGTTGTCACTCGAGCTCACACTTTAGGTGCTTCGGTTTATTTGAAGCATTTATCATTCTCGGTATGTGTCCCCTAACATCACCATCATTTTTATACTTGCCAAGTAGCTTGTGAAAAAGCTCATGAGCATAAACCTTTTCGAGCCTTTGAATTGCTCCTCCAAGGCTTCCATAAATTCCTTAGCGAGTATCTTTCTTGGGGAGAGCCCCAATAATCTCGGGTGAAATGGAAGAATTCATCACGAGCATTGCAACGTGATTGGATTTGTCCCACTTCTCCATCTTGGAGTCATAAGTTTTCTTTAGTTCATCATACCCCGTAGCACCGAGCAATCGGCGCCACGGGCTTATCCTCCCTTAAGGCATAATCAAACTCGTTGAAAGCCAAACATAGCTCAATGGAGTTCTTCCAACGAGGAAAGTTGCTGCTCGGTCAACTGCTCGACAGCATCATAACGCATCGCAGCGGAAGCTGAAAATGGACATTCATTAGTAAAATTGCATGCATATAAAATAAACATGCCATAAATTTCTTATTCTATGTCAAACACCGTTGGGCAGAAATGACATGAATTAGAACAACATTAGGGGTTGACATGCAGAAATAACACAACGTTGGTCAGAATTATTTTTGCAGTCATGACATTCTCAAAATTAAACATCAACATTAAGCATTTAAGGAACAACATATTTAATGTTTAATTTGATTATTCAACATTAAAACATACTAAATACTGTAAACAAAAAATCTCGTTGGTTCATTTCTGTCCAGAATAAGTAGCATGCTTTCTGATCATATTTTAGGCAATTTTGTCAGTATAATAAGCAGTGCAAAAACATAAAATATAACATCAATTATGCACTGAAATATACTGAAAACGAAAACAGAAAATTCGAGCAGCCCAAAAAAGATCGGGCTAACGAAAACCTGGGCCGCAGCCCATCCTCAGATATGGCCCAGTAATCCCGCCGGCCCGAGCACCCTCCCCGCAGCGAGCTGGACCGTCCGATCGATCGGACGGTTGAGATGCTCCGCGGCCAGAACAAAAACGCCCTAGGGCGACGGAAAACCCTAACCCTAAAAACAGTCCCCGATTTTTCCTCTCCCCCGAATTTTTCGCGTCACGGCGGCGGCGCGGGCGCTTGAGGCGGCCACGGCCACGGCGGGCGGGAGCGCGCGAGGCGCCCACGGCCCGGCAGCCTGAGCGCGCGAGGCGCCTCGGCCGCGGCGGAGCGCGACGCGCGAGGTGGCCACGCCCGGCGGCCCGATGCACGCGAGGCGGCCCTGCGTGGCTGCGCGAGGCACGCGAGCCTCGCCTTCATCATCCCGGCGCGGTGGCTGCGCTCGCCGGAGCAGCGTGCGACGGACCATGTCCGGCGCGCTCCTCCGTCGAGCGTGGCTACTGGCGCCGTTTCCTTGCGTCTGTGAGGGGGTGGTGCTCACCGGCGAGGCCGGCAGCCGTTAGGCGACGACAAAGGCCGGCGGCGCGACGGCCACCGGCGGTCCGTCCATTCCGCGCGTCAACCCGCGCACTCCTCCGTCGGGAGAGAGTGGCGGCGCGGGATCTCTGCCCTCGCCGGAGCAGCGGCTGCTCCGACGGGCCCCCAGAGGGGAGAGGCAGACACCCGGCGGCATCATGTGAGGTTCTCATCCTCAGACTCGTGCCAAATTGCATAATTAGGGTTCATCCGTAATTGGGGAATCAGGGTTAGGGTGTATACATCATCTAATCATGCAACATACAACAATAATTCGGGCTAATCTGAGGCTTAAGCATGATTTCGAAACTAAAATAGGATCATCAGATTTCTTGCATAACAAATCTGAGAGCCTAGCATGCATAACAGGGGATAAACATCAACATAATCAGCCTAAAAAAACATGATCTTTATACAAAATTGTGATCTCAGATCACCACTAGGGTTCTAGTGCTAGCAGTACTAGGCGTCTGATACCATTGTTAGGTCTAAAACCTCATGAGTAGCACAAGACCGTGAAAGGCAGCCATCTAGAACACCTAGTGAACATGAACAGAGAGGTTTAGAGATGCATTACGGGGCATTGATGATCCCATCGACGCCTGCGTGAGGCAGGCTTGGTGTGGCGGTGTTGATGACGAACTTGTGGTCGATAACGATCTGGGGATCCTCCTGATCCCCTCGGGCCGCCACCTGCACTGCCCTGGAACAGAGCGACGAGGTTCCAGCCTTCCCGTTGCTTGTGCGCGGACTGCGATCGGTGCAGAGCCTTAGGAATATCGGGGAGCAGCGAGACTAGGCGACTAACAGATGAGATCGCTAGCCACCGGGGCTCCCCCTTTTATGTGCGCATGCAACAGGGGGCCACGAACCATTAGTTGGTTAGCGACGCCCCCGATCAGGGCGTTTAGAGATAAGTCACGTACAGAAAAGGTCGTCCTGGACGTTGGTCCTGTGGGCCCCCTTTTCTTCTTAACGTTAAGTGTTTCTGAAAATATCTCTTTTATCTGTTAACTGAACCTGACAGTATATTAACCTGACAGATCAATCCAACACAGCTAACTATAACTTCCGGGCCATCAATTTTACAAGAAACTTAATAGACTCGGAGGGTAGCATTGACAACTTACAGAGCATGTCATTATCCGGTACTTGACACATGTGAAAAAATAATTCATCAAAACATATTGAGAGGCTCAACAGCATTCCAGCAAGGAGCAAGGGCAGCTCCTTAGGTTAGACAACATTCTTTTCAGATAAGCATTTGCAAGAAGTTAGAAAATCTAGATATTAGTACACTTATTGATATTGAATTATTAATTATTGGAGTCGTGACATACCTATTTAACCAGCTCATCACTTTATGCCAAAATAATCTAAAAGCTAAATAAGACACATAAGTCTCTGAATGGAAAATATAAGAGGAAACCAAACAACACATAATCAGCACCGTATATTCAGAAAAGTCGCTCTTTTCCGTATAGTGTAATAGTTCATTTGTTTCAGGATCAGCTACTAACTCGCCAAATTGGTTAGCTGACATTGGAGATACCTGATGAAGATTTTTGGGATAATGTTATGCATGAGCCTACAATAGACTAATATGGAAGTTAGTACTACATTATTGTCACAGCTTATTGACCAGCAAAGTGCCCATCCCACCGTACCTTTTATGGGTCTCCGCAAAGATGATATGGTGATACATTTAGTGATCAGTATCCAACAAAGCAAACATTGTTAATTTACAATGGGCATTTCTGGCAGGCGGAAGCTTGAACAGACGTCATAGTTGAGCAAAACAATGTGTAACTGCAAGAAACAAAAGGTATCTAGAAGGCGAAAGTTCCCTTAATGGCTTAATCCAACCCAGCTCTGCAACATATATACCAACTATATACCAACAACAGGCAAGCCATTGCAAGTATCCCATTGCAAAAATGCTAATTAAACAGACCGGATGGATGCAATCCATTACAGTTTGATCATAACAAATAATGGTAGTGCCAAAAGTCTACTTCAATTCAAACAGTATGAGACAGACCGGACTGTCCTCCATGATGTAATCTCTGAAGCTGTAGAGGCCCCCCGAGCGACCCGTGTGGCTTATCCTCTCTCAGGTACCTAGAATTGAACAGCAGACTGTTAAGGCCACCACTATAAACTAATGTATATCTATGATCTTCAACCATCCAGCCAAATGTAAACTGGAAATTTACATGCAAGTTCATATCTGAAACCGGGAAAAGTTCAACGGAGCAGGTGCGCTGCGCACCTGCACATTTTCCCACTTTGTCTTTTTTGTGTCTTCCAAATTATGTAATATTTTGATTTGGTTTTTTTGCAGGTAACTCAGAAATAACAAATGGAATGGAGGAAAACAAGGTTGGAATTTTTTTGTGCAAGTTTAAATTTTAAATTATTTAAATTTCAAAATAAATTCTTGAAATACATCTATAGATAATGACATAAAAAATACGAAACATTTTTCCCACATTCCAATTGTTTTGTTTAAGTGATCTGCAAATTTTCTAGTTCAAACAATGTGTAGTCCGAGAGATACAAAAATGAAAAATTGTTTGAGAGGGGAACAAAATGAACTTGCACGAATCTTGATGCAGTATAGATGGTATGGATACGGGTGCTCACCAAGCACCTGCTCTAAAAGTCCACTCTCGAAAGAAACCACCTGGAAATTGTTTGCAAAGAATAAATGCAACTAACTGAATAAAGATCAAGATACATAAGGTGCACATCGAACAGAAAAATGCATCCAAATAAACTCTCTGACAACGGTTCCGGACAATGGTATGCACCATCGCTCCCCACCTACCTCTGGACGTCCCCTCCCTCCATCCTTGACAAAAAACATCAAAAAAACAAGGGAGGCGGATCTGACTGGACCCAGGAACGGGCCGCCGGAAAGACGGAGACGGAGATTAACCAAAAAGAATCAACGAAAGAGAGACACACGTACATGCCTGATGCTGCTTGTCAGATCAATCCGTCATGTGGGTGGTTAATTCGTCCGTTCAGGCCTAGTAGCCATCGGGATCTTCCGCGTAGCCAAGTCGTGTATGGTGGCAGCGGCCGTCTCTGAATTGCAGCAGCGTGAGCGTCAGCGCCCGCGGCGGCGGCACCGAACACCAGCCCAACGTCTGCGGTTGCCTTGCCCCGGACCTCCCGTGACGCGTGCTCCTCGCCGCCAGGCCCGGCGGCTGATACGTCTCCGACGTATCGATAATTTCTTATGTTCTATGCCATATTATTGATGATACCTACATGTTTTATGCACACTTTATGTCATATTCGTGCATTTTCTGGAACTAACCTATTAACAAGATGCCGAAGTGCCGCTTCTCGTTTTCTGCTTGTTTTGGTTTCGAAATCCTAGTAACGAAATATTCTCGGAATTGGACGAAACGAAGACCCAGGGGCCTATTTTGCCACGAACCTTCCGAAGACCGAAGAGCATACGAAGTGGGGCCACGAGGTGGCCGGACCACATGGCGGCGCGGCCGGGGGGCCCGCGCCGCCCGTGGTGTGGGCCCCTCGTCGAGCCCCGACTCCGCCCTTCCGCCTACTTAAAGCCTCCGTCGCGAAACCCCCGATGCGAAAAACCACGATACGGAAAACCTTACTGAGACGCCGCCGCCGCCGATCCCATCTCGGGGATTCTCGGAGATCTCCTCCGGCACCCTGCCGGAGAGGGGATTCATCTCCCGGAGGACTCTACACCGCCATGGTCGCCTCCGGAGTGATGAGTGAGTAGTTCACCCCTGGACTATGGGTCCATAGCAGTAGCTAGATGGTTGTCTTCTCCTCATTGTGCTTCATTGTTGGATCTTGTGAGCTGCCTAACATAATCAAGATCATCTATCTGTAATACTCTATGTTGTGTTTGTCGGGATCCGATGGATAGAGAATACCATGTCATGTTAATTATCAAGTTATTACATATGTGTTGTTTATGATCTTGCATGCTCTCCGTTACTAGTAGAGGCTCTGGCCAAGTTTTTGCTTTTAACTCCAAGAGGGAGTATTTATGCTCGATAGTGGGTTCATGCCCGCATTGACACCGGGACAAGTGATGGAAAGTTCTAAGGTTGTGTTGTGCTGTTGCCACTAGGGATAAAACATTGGCGCTATGTCCGAGGATGTAGTTGTTGATTACATTACGCACCATACTTAATGCAATTGTCTCGTTGCTTTGCAACTTAATACCGGAAGGGTTCGGACGATAACTCCGAAGGTGGACTTTTTAGGCATAGATGCAGCTTGGATGGCGGTCTATGTACTTTGTCGTAATGCCCAATTAAATCTCACTATACTTATCATGTCATGTATGTGCATTGTTATGCCCTCTCTATTTGTCAATTGCCCGACTGTAATTTGTTCACCCAACATGCTTTTATCTTATGGGAGAGACACCTCTAGTGAACTGTGGACCCCGGTCCATTCTTTAATACCGAAATACAAATCTGCTTGCAATACTTGTTTTACTGTTTTCTCTGCAAACAATCATCTTCCACACAATACGGTTAATCCTTTGTTACACAGCAAGCCGGTGAGATTGACAACCTCACTGTTTCGTTGGGGCAAAGTACTTTGGTTGTGTTGTGCAGGTTCCACGTTGGCGCCGGAATCTCTGGTGTTGCGCCGCACTACATCCCGCCGCCATCAACCTTCAACGTGCTTCTTGACTCCTACCGGTTCGATTAAACCTTGGTTTCTTATCGAGGGAAACTTGCCGCCGTGCGCATCACACCTTCCTCTTGGGGTTCCCAACGGACGTGTCAACTACACGCATCAAGCAAATTTCTGGCGCCGTTGCCGGGGAGATCAAGACACGCTGCAAGGGGAGTCTCCACTTCTCAACCTCTTTACTTTGTTTTTGTCTAGCTTTACTTTATTTACTGTCTTGTTTGCTATATCAAAAACACAAAAAAATTAGTTTACTTGCATTTACTTTATCTAGTCTGTTTTATTTACTACTGCTAAAATGGCCAACCCTGAAAATACTAAGTTGTGTGACTTCACTAGCACAAATAATAATGATTTCCTATGCACACCTATTGCTCCACCTGCTACTACAGCAGAATTCTTTGAAATTAAACCTGCTTTACTCGAATCTTGTCATGAGAGAGCAATTTTCTGGTGTTAGTTCCGATGATGTCTGCAGCCCATCTCAATAATTTTGTTGAACTATGTGAAATGCAAAAATATAAAGATGTAGATGGTGACATTATAAAATTAAAATTGTTCCCTTTCTCATTAAGAGGAAGAGCTAAAGATTGGTTGCTATCTCTCGCCTAAGAATAGTATTGATTCATGGACTAAATGCAAGGATGCTTTTATTGGTAGATATTATCCCCCTGCTAAAATTATATCTTTGAGGAGTAGCATAATGAATTTTAAACAATTGGATAATGAACATGTTTCTCAAGCTTGGGAAAGAATGAAATCTCTGGTTAAAAATTGCTCAACCCATGGACTGACTACTTGGATGATCATCCAAACCTTCTATGCAGGACTAAATTTTTCTTCGCGGAATTTATTGGATTCAGCTGCTGGAGGTACCTTTATGTCCATCACTCTTGGTGAAGCAACAAAGCTTCTTGATAATATGATGGTTAATTACTCTGAATGGCACACGGAAAGAGCTCCACAAGGTAAGAAGGTAAATTCTGTTGAAGAATCCTCTTCCTTGAATGATAAGGTTGATGCTATTATGTCTATGCTTGCGAATGATAGGACTAATGTTGATCCTAATAATGTTCCATTAGCTTCATTGGTTGCCCAAGAAGAACATGTTGATGTAAACTTCATTAAAAATAATAATTTCAACAACAATGCTTATCGGAACAATTCTAGTAATAACTATAGGCCATATCCTTATAATAATGGTAACGGTTATGCTAATTCTTATGGGAATTCTTACAACAATAATAGGAATACACCCCTGGACTTGAAGCTATGCTTAAAGAATTTATTAGTACACAAACTGCCTTTAACAAATCTGTTGAGGAAAAGCTCAATAAAATTGATATTCTTGTTTCTAGAGTTGATAGTCTTGCCTCTGATGTTGATATTTTGAAATCGAAAGTTATGCCTAATAGGGATATTGAAAATAAAATTGTTACTACAGAAAATGCCATCCAAGTTAGAATTAATGAGAATATAAGATTAATGGCTGAACTGCGTGCTAGGTGGGATAGAGAGGAAAATGAAAAACTAGCTAAAGAGGAAAATGTAGCTAAAGTTTGGACTATTACCACCACTAGCAATGCTAAAGATTCATATGTTGCTGCACCTCCTACTATCAATGGTAAAATAATTGGTGTTGGCAATGCTTCTACTCCTAGTGCAAAGCGCGCAAAATTACCTGAAACTGCTAAAACTGCTGAAACTGCTTGTGATAAAACTGCTGCAATTTTTTCCAACCTTGGGGATGATAATCCCATTGCTTTAGATTGTAATGATTTAGATTTTGATGATTGCCACATCTCTGAAGTTATAAAGTTCTTGCAAAAACTTGCTAAAAGTCCCAATGCTAGTGCTATAAACTTGGCTTTCACAAAACATATTACAAATGCTCTCATAAAAGCTAGAGAAGAGAAACTAAAACTTGAAACTTCTATTCCTAGAAAGTTAGAGGATGGTTGGGAGCCCATCATTAAAATGAGGATCAAAGATTTTGATTGTAATGCTTTATGTGATCTTGGTGCAAGTATTTCTGTTATGCCTAAAAAAGTCTATGATATGCTTGACTTGCCACCATTGAAAAATTGTTATCTGGATGTTAACCTCGCTGATAATGCTAAAAAGAAACCTTTGGGGAGAGTTGAAAATGTTCATATCTATTATATACTAAAAGCAAAATAAGAGGTTTTAACGGAGACACCAGGTTAATCCACATACGCTTAAAATATATATATCATTGATCTTAATTTTAATGGCTGAGATTTAAAATCGTTAAGTGTTACGTAAATATTGTCACGTCTCAGATGGACATCAGCCCACCAACGTGTATACAAGAGAAAGTACAAGGAAATATAGTCTTGGAAAGGTCCCCCACCACGTGTATACATGGAAAAGTATAAGGAAATACTAGAGTCTTGGATAGGTACGATTGTTTTCTTTTAAATGGATATCCTTTTTTTAATCTGTGTAATCTAAGGAAGCAGTGTCTACCTTCTTCACGTTCTTTTTCCAGGATCACGTACAAATAGTCCTTTGAAGATGATGCTTTGAAGAATATAGGATGCGTAAATCAAATGGAGCGAAAATAATAAGAGGATGGCGACCTAGAAAATATTTGCTATTTGTCTAAATTTTCATATATCTATACGTTAAAATATGTCCGAGTACATATAAATATAGGCAAATCCGAGTCATTAATTTCCGGACGGATGGAGTATGTATGATGTTAGTGATGAACGACATAACTATTTAATAGACTAAGTTTACGGAGTATAAATAAACCGACTTTATAGAGTATTTCAATATATAACCCATGCTCAGATATAAACCATGCTCGCGTATAAATCAGTGTGACTACCTGCTAAAACTTAACATAATAGGTGATCGTGTGTTTTGTGGTTTTCACAATTAATATTAAATTTATACATATTCCTCTGTCCGGAAATAAGTGAAGCAAATTGTCAAGATCCGTACATATCTACGCACTAAAACACGTCCAAATATATGCGAATTTTCACAAATCCGAGTTCACTTATTTTCGGATGGAGGGAACATGTCTGGTGTTACTGATAATTCGGCTCAATTATCTGAGTTTACGGAATATTAGTATACGAGCTTACTTAATAGTTGTATCATGATTTTTGTATATCAACCATCCTCGCGTATAGATCGGTATGACTACGTGCCCAAAATCAGCCCATCGTTTTTTACGAATAGGACAGTGGCATTAAAAGAAACACCGAACGGTACAAAGCAGTCCAAGAAAAACGAAAATTACAACGAGATCCTTGAGAAGCCCTCCATCTTCAACCTCCAGACCGTGTCGACGACGCGCCGCCGCTGCCGCTCCTCCCTGAGCCAGCCTGACGTTGTTGATTGCGGATGGGAAGTCGCCGAACGGGTCGAAAAGACCACATCCATCCCGGAGACTAAGAAGTAGGATGAACTGCCGATGAAGCTCCTTGACGATCCGAAGATCCCCACGGCCAGACGAAATCCTCGAAGATCACACCATACCCACAAGCTTCTCGACGTAGCCATCAAGATGGGGTTGAAGCCGGGGAAACATTATTGCACGAGGCGCCGCCACCACCACCTAAGCGCCGTCCCTACAAACAAAAATCCTAAAGAGGGGAACGAAACTCCAAAAACTGGGAAACAGAGCACTCGCGCCGACGAGAGCCCCGATCCGCCCCACCTCCATGGCCCGAAGGCCACAGAGAAGGCCATATCGGAGGCGGCCGCCGACAGGAGGCAGACAACCCTAATCGCCTGAGGTTCACCTCATGAGCGAAGGGGTGCGATCTCGTAATACTCCTATGCCAAATAAAATCAGCCCATCTTTCTATGTGCAAACGCCAACTAAAGCAAGGCACAAATAATTCTTAAAAAGAAACTGAATCGGCTATTTCTGGCACATTTATAAGATTTTCTTAACATGGTCTGTCAGTTCTTTTATGGGTTGACAAACAATACAGCTATACTGGTCATAAAAAAGAGTTTTGATTAATTTTTTCTAAAAAAAACAGTGCAACATTTCTCAATATGATAATTTAGATCTTGGAGAACATGTCACTTTTAACTGTTAGGTAAAATATTTTATTAAGCCATGTTGGCAAACATTAACCTATCTATCTATCTATCTATCTATCTATCTATCTATCTATCTATCTATCTATCTATCTATCTATCTATCTATCTATCTATTATAAACTAAAATCAAGATACATAACTAAAATAGAGACACCACGATTTAATCCATATAGACTAAATAATCTAATCCGGTGATTTTATGTTAACCATATATAGATATGAACAGTAGAGATTCAAAAGTTCAGGTACATAAGATATGTCCTGGTGCCACAAGCACGAACATGATTGGGTACAACATGCGCTAGCGGAACTTTTAGTATATAGTAGATGATATGCTAGAAAAGTTGTCGTCAGACTGCTCTTTACTAACCATATATAAGTGTGTTACTGAGACAATTTAAAATAAGTTAATACGGATAAAGCTTTGCAAAATGCATTATTTATTAATTGTCTAATAAATATTCATCTAAAAGGTAAACTTCGTTTGCACCATGGAGACTCCTCTATGTTTAAAATGTAATTGACTTCCAAAGTAGTTTGTTGTTAACAAAAACCAACTTCTAGAAAATGAAAATTTTCAATTGTTTAGTTCTCATGCCTGAGAAGTCAGTCCTTCATTAAGAAAATATAATTTGATTTTCAATTTGTAAGCTTAACTAACAAAAGTCTAGCAATTTTTTTTCTAGCTAGACCTTCATCATTATTTGCAATACAAAATATGAACTTTATAGTTCTACATCTAATACAGATGATTGACTATCTGAATCTTTAGTTGGTGTATTGAAACAACAATACTACATAAACTCCAGGGTAATATGAACTACCGGATGCCAAGACATAAATATAATTGTATGTACTAATTAAATCTAATATCATGTACAAACAGGAGATATACTCACTTATATGGTTGTTTCATTTTGATATAGAAAATAATTCTTCATCCAAAAACTAAAGATTATTAAAGATGTTACCTACAAATTTGATATTTTATTTAACACAATATCTAGGTAGGATGTTCTCAGAACTATGTTATACAAATGAAATAATATGAATATCTCATAAATGACAGATTTAATTCATACACACTCTCAATTAAAAGAAAGATGATGCCCTCGCATTTGCGAGGGCCACTGTGCTAGTTATGGTTAACAATAACCTTGTCCCCGTTGATTTTGTTGTCTTGGATATTGAATGCAATGCATCTTGCCCCATTATATTGGGAAGACCTTTTCTTCGAACCGTTGGTGCTACTATTGATATGAAGGAAGGTAATATTAAATATCAATTTCCTCTCAAGAAAGGTATGGAACACTTCTCTAGAAAGATAATGAAGGTACCTTATGATTCTATTATTAGAACAAACTAGAAAAGTGGCCCTCGCAAATGCGAGGGCATGTCCATTAATATATTATTAGATGTTTCTAAAAAAGAAGTTTCGGTGGCTTTAGTATGCTCGGTGCAGTAGGAGTTGCACAATATGTAGCTTTAGGTAGCTTTAATCATCCATAATTTGTGGGCGTGCGGTTATGACTCGACTTAAAAAACTAAAAGGACATTATAAGTTTCTTGTATGAGATATTAGATTGCAGTATGATGTTGTCAGTAGTCTTGATGTAATGTTTGATTAGCACGCGAGGTTATTATTGGTCATATTGATATCAAATATGTTTTTCTTATGGATAGTTATAGGAGGCATTTTTTTAAAGACGTTAGACCATAAGAAAAATATCTTTAGAAATGTGGTCCATTATTATTTTTCTATTTCTAAGGTGCAAGATAAATTGCTAATTCTAAGTGGACCTTAAGAACCATCTGATCGAAGAAATGATATTCATTTAAATAAAAACAGTGTATATTTTTTACATCCACGTAAGGGATTTTTGCTAAGCTGACTAACAAAATGTTACTCTCGTAGAAAAAAAAATCTTAATGACATTATGAAATGAACAAAATAATCTTTGTGGGACAAACTATAAAAAAATGCTACGAATTTCTTTTGGAATATCTATGTGTAAAAATAATGTTAGAAAAAACACTGTCATACAAAAACCATCAACTCTCATACTGAAACTAAAAACAATAAATCAGTGATCCATGCTGAATTGACACGAATCGTATAGATCGAAAGTAAAACTAAAGCAAGCAATGTAAAAAAGGAAGGAAAGAGATATATATTTGATATGCACAATCTTTGTTCATAAAAGAAAGACCTTAAAAATTTAATGATATTCAAGATGAATAAGACCTCAAAAGAATGAAAATGAAGACCTTCAAACTTCGTGCCAAGTGCTAGTTACCCAATCATATATCGTTTCTTAAGTCATTTTGATCACAACCAAACACATACCCATCACATATAAGAGCAAGTTCTGATAGTACTTAGTTCACTCGATAAATACATTTTAGTGAAGATTGTTCCATGAAAAAGAAAGACAAACATGTTCTCAACGTCACAGTTAGAATATCTTCATTTGCAAGAAAGTATCAATTTATGTTATTCGTTGAAAGCGATACTTGTCAACGGAATAAACTTTGGCATAGATGATGCCGCGTGACATGCACAAAGAAATAAGCATTTTTGGTGAAATAAGCAGTTTATGATGTTGGGAGTATTGCCTACTCACCGGACCTCTCTATTTGCAAGTGTATCTATAACAACGGTACAAAAAGACACAAAGATTGTTACAGGGAAAAGTCAATGCTGATTAGTCACACCAACTAAGGATGCCGCTAAGAAATCAGTTAATCCGGCCGTGTAGTAGCATACGTGATTTTAAAAACTATTACTTCATTTGTTTAATTGCGAGCTAAAGTATAAAACAGAATGAGTACGCATATTAGTTGGCAGAGAACTATTTAAGAAACTAAATAATAAGCATTCATATAAACATTTCGTTATGATTTATTTGGATCAAGTATCAAGTGTATCTTACAGTCAAAGCCGCGGTTGGTTATTTGTATGTAAGAATCTCTTTTGATAGAGACCATATTTTGTATAAGAACATCTTGTCCTCTTTCTTTGTTTAGTATAATCAATGTGGACCCAAATTGAACTCTAAAATTATTGATACAGTGTATTTTCCGAGACAAACAAAATCCAATTGGTGCGGTAAAATTTAGTTAAGCAAGGTTTGAGGGTTTAAAGTTAATATCCCATGTGAGCAAATCATGCCCAGCTTTCCTTTCCCCTCTAGGAGTTGAAATACAGTAGGAAAAAAATTAATATCCAAATGAAATTTGGGAAGATGTTCCAGTGACTCACGACTTACAACTGAACTTGGTAATATGCAATTAAATAGTACAATTATAATAGCAGAAGCTAATCGTTCAAGGAAAGCATACATGAGCTAATACAACTTAGAATTGCTTTCATGTGTTATAACGGGCATCATAATCCACACTTCACTCCTAAGGCCTGCATGATATGTATCAAACGTCCATATATTTTTATTAGTGTGATGCAGAATTTAATTTGCCTCTTGCATAAGCGCACTTACCATTGTCATGATTGAGAGAGCTTGTGTGCTAAAACTGAAGCGACAATCCACGTTTTGCTTGTACGGCTTTGAAATAAATACCCCAAAGACTTGAAGGAGAAAATGACTAAACCCTCGATAATTATAGAATCCCGCAGGTTGGACGGCAAACCTCTGCCATATAATAACTTATACAAACAATTTGGTAACTTTCTATATTATATGAGAAACAAAAAAAAAGCTTCCTTAGCCTGTTAATTCCATGGCTGCAACAATCATTTAAGTTCATATATTACTTCGTAGAAACTAATTTTGTGCTGGAAGGAATCGAAAAACAACTATGTTTGCCCCTAGGAATTTGAGCAAATAGATTATATGTGGATTTGAAAATGTAATACATCAGCGAAGTAAATAGGTAAGAAGACATCAATCTATATGCCTACCTTATACTGAAGTATAATCATAAAAGTAGCTTGTACCACAGAATCTGACCTGCAACTATCAATAAACCTGTAAGCGCCATATGACCTTGACACTGCGCGTCAATTAAAAAGGGTGAGAAGAGCAAGAGAGAAAAGAACAGATAAAGGGAGTATAATTGTACTTACCTTGCTGAGATCGGATGATTATTTCCCTGTCTATTATTCTCCTTTTGCTATTTGCTTCCGTGGATATGACCATAGATCATAAACTGAGAAATTAGTGGAAAGGTCAAGCCTCTAGAATGGAGATACGTAGAACCACAGTACCTGGAGAACTGGAGATATACATTCGAAGTCATGCAATCGCCGTGAAGTGGCTGAGGACCACGATGCTAGTGGAGACCTCCCCATTCTCCAGGCCCAGGGCAGCGCCTAGAGATGAGGTGCTTGGAGGCGCGAGGCAGCACCAAATCTTGCAGAGTATTTCCCAGGGCTCTTGTCTTTGAAAATTGATGACGAACCCAAACTAACACATAATATGTTCAAGTTCTAAATTTATAGTGTAGACTTTTACTGCAGTATCAAAGGACCTATGAAATTGTTGAAGCTTAAGTCAAAAAAATATTTTCTTAAAATTGTTAGAAAGATTATTTATGTTGTAAATAGCTGAAAGAAACCATAATTATGTTTCCTATTTATGTGAGTTCACAGAAACTTAAGATCACCTTTGATAGTGAACAGGAAATTAGAGTGAGCAAAGAAGAATATTATGTTGTATTTTTTATGCAAATATAGAAAGGTATACTTGGATATTTCACTTCAACATATATATATGCATAGATAAAAGTGAAAGTCCGAGAGGTAACCAAACATTTACCTGAAAATAGACTATCGTCAACAACTTGGTGCCTTTTCTTATCATCTAGCGACCATGATAAAACATGAAAAACTAATTTTTCTCCGAGACATTGGATCACATATGTGAAATTGTGTATACGGTAAAATATTGTGTAGTGCGATGATGTTTTAATCTTAATAAACGGGGACTTGTTTTGATCTCTTCCGCAATTCCTACACATCTTCGTATTCGCCCCACTCATTGCCAAAAATAATGACATAGCTTAAATCTAGATAAAACTGAATGTCCGAGAGGTAAGCAAACATTTACCTGAAAACAGAGTATCCTCAACAACTCGGTCCTTTTCTTATCATCTAGCGACCTTGATAAAACATGAAAAACTTTGTCAGATTGTGATAGAAAATGCTAATAATCAACTATAGTAGACTATCTTGGGAAAAAGTATTCCATTTGTGGCAGCGTATTGAAAATACTGAACCTTTTGGTCCTACCAAATGCATCAGAGGCATAAATATACACATATTATCAATGTTACAAACCATCAGGCAATTAACCTAAGTAACGGGGAAGGAAGTAACCCTGGCTGACTGAAACTGAAGAATAATGAGGTAAGCAAACATTTAACTGAAAAGTCAACAACTCGATGCCTTTTCTTATCATCTAGCGATCTTGATAAAACATGAAAAACTTTGTCAGACTGCCAATGATAGAAAATGTTAATAATCAACTATAGTAGGATATGTTGAGAAAAAATATTTCATTTGTGGCAGCGTATTGAAAATACTGAATCTTTTGGTCCTACCGAATGCATCAGAGGCATACACATGCATATATTGTCACTGTTACAAACGATTGGGCAATTAACCTAAATAATTGGGAAGGAAGTAACCATGCCTGACTGAAACTGAAGAATAATCGGCACAGCTAACATGTGCTGGTGTAAAATTCCACATATCAGTAGACTGGCGACGGCAGCACTGTATGTCTGTTACTCTTCCAATAGCAAATCCGGCATCGAGCCGGTTACAAAATCAAGAAGAGGACAAAACGTGCATGAGAACATGGGAATCAACCAACTGATTTCTTCATGCACCCAATTGTAGATTGATGGAAAAAAAATCCACCGCAATTGTACTTGTACGCCTAGAAATTACCGGCTGATTGCTAGGCTGCATCACGCTCCCCTGATAGGATCCCTCTAGCTGCTCCGCTGACAGGATCACTGCATCTTCCCAATCAATTTGTCTGCACTGTCTTCAAAGCCCTCCATTCTCTAGAACGCAACCAAGCCTGGCTGTTTTTGTATGGCATGGAGGCATATGCTCCCGATATCCTGGATTTTGCCCGTGATTTCACACAAACATGCCCGCTCCAAATTAAGAGCATAGCAGTAAATCAAGAAGTCGCTCCAATTATCCTGGTGGCGCTAGGGAGGAGGCGAGAGGTGAAATAGGATTAGCCCCGTGGCCTCCCCGACGCCGGTCCCTCCTGAGCGTGGTCCGTGCTCGCCTGCATCGCTGGTGAGCGTCGCTGGTCGCCGGGTCGCCGGCGTTGACCTCCGCCCGACCTCTCCTTGCGGCGTTGCGTGGATGACCGTGGGCGTCGACGTTAAGGCTTGATGACGGCTACAATGCACACAGCCGCCAACCTCGCAGGGAGTAAAAAATAGTCAGATTGGTTTAGGTTTTCTATGACATATCGTTTTAGGTTTTGAGAGCACGTACCTTCGATACCGTGATGGTGGCAATGGTGGGTAATTTTCTTTCAATTCAATACCAAATGGATATTTTATTAATCCATTGGCTACAAATTTTTAGACCGTAAAATAGATGGCCAGATTTTTCTGATTATTGTGGGATTTTCTAGCTATTTCTCTAATTTCTGGTTAGCCCGTAATTTACTTTTAATATATAATAGATTATGATGTTGATGCTTCATCTCTCGATGTTACTTGATATACACTTTTTGCGCCTAGCTGAAAGGCGTTAAAGAAAAGCGCTTATGGGAGACAACCCATGTTTTTACTCCAGTATTTTTGTTTTATATTTGTGTCTTGGAAGTTGTTTACTACTGTAGCAACCTCTCCTTATCTTAGTTTTGAGTTTTGTTGTGCCAAGTAAAGTCTTTGATAGTAAAGTAAGTACTAGATTTGGATTACTGCGCAGTTACAGATTTCTTTGCTGTCACGAATCTGGGTCTACCTCCCTGTAGGAAGCTCAGAAAATTAAGCCAATTTACGTGCATGATCCTCAGATATGTACGCAACTTTCATTCAATTTGAGCATTTTCGTTTGAGCAAGTCTGGTGGCCTAATAAAATCCATCTTTACGGACTGTTCTGTTTTGACAGATTCTGTCTTTTATTTCGCATTGCCTCTTTTGCTATGTTGGATGAATTTCTTTGATCCATTAATGTTCAGTAGCTTTATGCAATGTCCAGAAGTGTTAAGAATGATTGTGTCACCTCTAAACATGTGAATTTTTATTATGCACTAACCCTCTAATGAGTTGTTTCGAGTTTGGTGTGGAGGAAGTTTTCAAGGATCAAGAGAGGAGTATGATGCAATATGATCAAGGAGAGTGAAAGCTCTAAGCTTGGGGATGCCCCGGTGGTTCACCCCTGCATATATTAAGAAGACTCAAGCGTCTAAGCTTGGGGATGCCCAAGGCATCCCCTTCTTCATCGACAACATTATCAGGTTCCTCCCCTGAAACTATATTTTTATTCCGTCACATCTTATGTACTTTGCTTGGAGCGTCGGTTTGTTTTTGTTTTTGTTTTGTTTGAATAAAATGGATCCTAGCATTCACATTATGGGAGAGAGACACGCTCCGCTGTAGCATATGGACAAATATGTCCTTAGGCTCTACTCATAGTATTCATGGCGAAGTTTCTTCTTCGTTAAATTGTTATATGGTTGGAATTGGAAAATGCTACATGTAGTAAATCTAAAATGTCTTGGATAATTTGATACTTGGCAATTGTTGTGCTCATGTTTAAGCTCTTGCATCATATACTTTGCACCCATTAATGAAGAAATACTTAGAGCTTGCTAATTTGGTTTGCATATTTCGTTTCTCTAGAGTCTAGATAACATCTAGTATTGAGTTTTGAACAACAAGGAAGACGGTATGGAGTCTTATAATGTTTACAATATGTCTTTTATGTGAGTTTTGCTGTACCGTTCATCCTTGTGTTTGTTTCAAATAACCTTGCTAGCCTAAACCTTGTATCGAGAGGGAATACTTTCATGCATCCAAAATCCTTGAGCCAACCACAATGCCATTCGTGTCCACCATACCTACCTACTACATGGTATTTATCCGCCATTCCAAAGTAAATTGCTTGAGTGCTACCTTTAAAATTCCATCATTCACCTTTGCAATATATAGCTCATGGGACAAATAGCTTAAAAACTATTGTGGTATTGAATATGTACTTATGCACTTTATCTCTTATTAAGTTGCTTGTTGTGCGATAACCATGCTTACGGGGACGCCATCAACTATTCTTTGTTGAATATCATGTGAGTTGCTATGCATGTCCGTCTTGTACTGAAGCAAGAGAGATCTACCACCTTCATGATTGGAGCATGCATATTGTTAGAGAAGAACTTTGGGCCGCTAACTAAAGCCATGATTCATGGTGGAAGTTTCAGTTTGGACATATATCCTCAATCTCATATGAGAATAATAATTGTTGCCACATGCTTATGCATTAAAGAGGAGTCCATTATCTGTTGTCCATGTTGTCCCAGTATGGATGTCTAAGTTGAGAATAATCAAAAGCGAGAAATCCAAAATGCGAGCTTTCTCCTTAGACCTTTGTACGAGGCGGCATGGAGGTACCCCATTGTGACACTTGGTCAAAACATGTGCATTGCAAAGATCCGGTAGTCCAAGTTAATTAGGACAAGGTGCGGGCACTATTAGTATACTATGCATGAGACTTGCAACTTGTAAGATATAATGTACATAACTCATATGCTTTATTACTACCGTTGACAAAATTGTTTCATGTTTTCAAAATAAAAGCTCTAGCACAAATATAGCAATCGATGCTTTCCTCTTTGAAGGACCATTCTCTTTACTTTTATGTTGAGTCAGTTCACCTATCTCTCTCCACCTCAAGAAGCAAACACTTGTGATTAGCTGTGCATTGATTCTTACATATTTGCATATTGTACTTGTTATATTACTCTATGTTGATAATTATCCATGAGATATACATGTTACAAGTTGAAAGCAACCGCTGAAACTTAATCTTCCTTTGTGTTGCTTCAATGCCTTTACTTTGATTTATTGCTTTATGAGTTAACTCTTATGCAAGACTTATTAATACTTGTCTTGAAGTACTATTCATGAAAAGTCTTTGCTTTATGATTCACTTGTTTACTCATGTCATTACCATTGTTTTGATCGCTGCATTCACTACATATGTTTACAAATAGTATGATCAAGGTTATGATGGCATATCACTTCGAAATTATCTTTGTTATCGTTTTACTCTGCTCGGGACGAGCGGAACTAAGCTTAGGGATGCTTGATACGTCTCCGACGTATCGATAATTTCTTATGTTCTATGCCATATTATTGATGATACCTACATGTTTTATGCACACTTTATGTCATATTCGTGCATTTTCCGGAACTAACCTATTAACAAGATGCCGAAGTGCCGGTTCATGTTTCTGCTGTTTTTGGTTTCGAAATCCTAGTAACGAAATATTCTCGGAATTGGACGAAACGAAGACCCGGGGGCCTATTTTGCCACGAACCTTCCGGAAGACCGAAGAGCATACGAAGTGGGGCCACGAGGTGGCCAGACCATAGGGCGGCGCGGCCGGGGGGCCCGCGCCGCCGCGTGGTGTGGGCCCCTCGTCGGGCCCCGACTCGCCCTTCCGCCTACTTAAAGCCTCCGTCGCGAAACCCACGATGCGAAAAACCACGATACGGAAAACCTTACCGAGACGCCGCCGCCGCCGATCCCATCTCGGGGGATTACGGAGATCTCCTCCGGCACCCTGCCGGAGAGGGGATTCATCTCCCGGAGGACTCTACACCGCCATGGTCGCCTCCGGAGTGATGAGTGAGTAGTTCACTCCTGGACTATGGGTCCATAGCGGTAGCTAGATGGTTGTCTTCTCCTCATTGTGCTTCATTGTTGGATCTTGTGAGCTGCCTAACATGATCAAGATCATCTATCCGTAATACTCTATGTTGTGTTTGTCGGGATCCGATGGATAGAGAATACCATGTCATGTTAATTATCAAGTTATTACATATGTGTTGTTTATGATCTTGCATGCTCTCCGTTACTAGTAGAGGCTCTGGCCAAGTTTTTGCTTTTAACTCCAAGAGGGAGTATTTATGCTCGATAGTGGGTTCATGCCCGCATTGACACCAGGACGATGTGACGAAAGTTCTAAGGCTGTGTTGTGCTTGTTGCCACTAGGGATAAAACATTGGCGCTATGTCCGAGGATGTAGTTGTTGATTACATTACGCACCATACTTAATGCAATTGTACTGTTGCTTTGCAACTTAATACTGGAAGGGGTTCGGACGATAACCTCGAAGGTGGACTTTTTAGGCATAGATGCGGTTGGATGGCGGTCTATGTACTTTATCGTAATGCCCAATTAAATCTCACTATACTTATCATGTCATGTATGTGCATTGTTATGCCCTCTCTATTTATCAATTGCCCGACTGTAATTTGTTCACCCAACATGCTTTTATCTTATGGGAGAGACACCTCTAGTGAACTGTGGACCCCGGTCCATTCTTTAATACGGAAATACAAATCTGCTGCAATACTTGTTTTACTGTGTTCTCTGCAAACAATCATCTTCCACACAATACGGTTAATCCTTTGTTACAGCAAGCCGGTGAGATTGACAACCTCACTGTTTCGTTGGGGCAAAGTACTTTGGTTGTGTTGTGCAGGTTCCACGTTGGCGCCGGAATCTGCGGTGTTGCGCCGCACTACATCCCGCCGCCATCAACCTTCAACGTGCTTCTTGACTCCTACTGGTTCGATTAAACCTTGGTTTCTTACTGAGGGAAACTTGCCGCTGTGCGCATCACACCTTCCTCTTGGGGTTCCCAACGGACGTGTCAACTACACGCATCAGCGGCCGCTGGAGCCGGCGTGGCGTGGTGGCGGACGCGGACGCGGAGAGGCAGTCGCGTTGTGTGTGGGCGAGGACCTCCGTTCCCATGGCAGGCGATCGAGGCGAGAGAGGAGCACCTTGCAAGATTTGTCTATTCGGGGCAAGGAAAGATTACTTTAATTTTTTTTTTGTCTATTCGGGGCAAGGAAAGATTACTTTAATTGATAACTGCTTAGCACTAACAAGGAACATTAGCGATCGGACGATTGCAGCTGAGCGGAGAGCGCGAGATTAGAACGGAGGGACGGGATATCTCCCATGACGATCACCAAAGTGCATTGACTTTTTTGGCGATTAGTAAAAGATTGCGATTAACGTTTTTGGCGATTAACTTTTGTGTCAGTAATAGGTCCATGAAACACGACAAAAATAATGCACCACACTTTTTTTTTCCGTGCAAGAGACTAAATAATATGCTATCTATTAACATACCGAGATGTTTCAGTAGTTGTGCTGCTTAGGCACATACGAGAGGGTTCGGTGGATAGCGATGTACCACATAGAAAATGAAGTGCTTGACTTGTAGCTCCCCCGACGCAGTTTTCCCTGACAGTTTTTTTGCCAGGCTAGCGTGAGCGCGGTGATTATGGGTGTGCCTCAGCGTTTAATAACGCGCCTGTCGTGTTGTATTGTTGCTAGATGGAGCATGATATGAGAATTTATATCCACGAAGTAAGCTCAAAGCACTATATAAAATCCACTCATCACCAACAAATGGAATTCGCATAAGTCCAAAATACTCATAAGTGGGAGGGACAAAGTAAGAATGGTCCTTTCTTTGGTCCATGCATTTGGCCCATGAGGAGGAGTGACCTTTGCCTATGAGGCATCGGCACCAAAGGGCTTTATGGGCTTCATTGTTCCTCCTATTTTTTTCTTTATTTGACTCACATTCTTTGACCTTTTCTTATGCTTTGTATTCTTTTTTCTTGGTATTCATATTTCGATGTTGGTATCGCAGTGTAGACATAGAGGAGCCCCCAAGGTGAAGGTTTGATCTCCATTTTTACAACAGTGCATGTATTTGTATTTTGGGTTCTCCAGTGCTCCTTGTGATCAAGTGATTCCATAGAGATTTCAAGAGTGACCCAAGTAAATCGAACAATATTGACTAAAAATCATGTAAATTACATGGAAAGAAAGTTCCTGCCACCGAAGGTCTAAGTTTAACCATAACTGATATTTTTGGCTCCAATTTTGCGATTATGAATTAAAAGAGCAAAAGAGTAATAGAAAAGCAAAGGTATGGAGGAGGAAAGCAGAGGTGCTATATCAGGCATTGTTTCTCAAATATAAGATGGAATAGGGATTTATACAAATAGTCACAACTCACAACCACGATGTACTGTTCTATTGGTTATTATGGAAGAAAAACACATGCATGGATTTCTTATACTACAAGTTGGGTCTGCTTGCTTCAATAATTACAAGATAAACTAAGAATTAGTACAGGTTGAAGCCAACGTGAAAGGTAAAGGGCCCCTCGACAGTTCTTAAAGCGGAACGGAACTTGGCACTTGGCAGTGTTTTATTAATTGAGGCGAGATTTGGAAAGATAACGCTATTGTTAACTATACTACTGTCGGTGCTGCATTCTTTTTTCGTCCATCTTACTATCGGTGGTCTACTCTCCGAACTAAAGTGGACAACACTGCACTTGTATAAGTATTACTTCTACGTTGCTAAATTGCTCTATACATACATCATACATGGCGATAATTTGGAAAGATACTGCTATTGTTAACTACTCTCTCTTATCGGATTTAATCGACGCCTCACACTACTAAGAGCATCACTAGCCAAGCCCTCAAACTAACTGTTTTTTTAAGGCTAAAGGGTGTTCGCGGCGCACGATCCTTTTTTGCCCCGTCGACCCTCACTTGTATAGGTTCGTGGGCGAAAATGGCCTCAACCCTCACTTGTCCAATTCGCGAGCGCGGGCTGAAAGTTTGCGTCTTCCACCCGATTCGGCCGCCGCTGGTGCTCGATTCGGCCGCCGAAGGCGTCGCCCCTCCACCCACTTCCCCGCAGCCCCCGCCACTGCCCGCCCTCGCAGGCCGCCGACCCGCCACCCGCCCACCCCGGTTTGTGAGCCGCATGGCGGGCCCAGCCTCGCCCGCCCCGATTCCACCATCGCCGGCGTTGCCCCTCCCCCACTTCCCTGCATCCCCCCACTGCCCGCCCTCGCACGCCGACCCGCCACCCGCCCGCCCCGGTTCATCGGCCGCACACCGGCATCCGATTTGGCTAGCGCACGCCGCCCCCAGCCCCGCCCCGATTGCGCCGCCGGCGTCACCCCTCCCCCACTTCCCCGCAGCCCCCCGCCGCCGCCCACCCTCGCAACCCGCCGTCGCGCCGCGTCCCAGCCCAGATCGAGGTATGGATTTTTTCCTTCTTTTTTTCGTCTTCGTTTTTTTCCTTTTGTCCTCACCGGTAGATAGAACTAATTGCATCTTGGCGTATGTAGATGAGCGCGGAGATGATGGACGACGCACTCGATTTGATGTCGGATTGTTCCGATTGGTCGACTTCGGATGATTCGAACATCGATGAGATGCTCCAAGACGACGACACGGAGATGATGGCGGTCGTCCTCTCCGTGAAGGAGCTGGAGGATCGCGCGAAGCTACTGGATCAGAGGAAGGGGTTGCAGATGGGTCGCCCTTGCATCCCGTGGAACTGCGCTCTCGGCCACGAGCAACTAATGCAAGACTATTTTGCTGGTACCGACATACCCACCCCACCTCTTTCGTAGAAGGTACCAAATGCGCCGTAGCTTGTTTGAGAAAATTGTCAAAAATTGCGAGGCCAACTCAAACTATTTCAAGCGTTGTAGAAATGCTGCTGGCACCATGGGATTTAGTGCATTCCAAAAGATATCGGCTGCAATGCGGGTGATCGCCTATTGAATACCCGTTGACTATACCGATGAGTATCTTCGCATTGGCCAAGATACAACCACGGAGTCCGTGCGTCAGTTTGCCAAGATGGTCATCCGGTTATGGTGATTGGTATCTTTCAGCTCCCAACGAGCAAGATACCAAGAGATTGATGAAGATGAATGGAAAAAGGGGTTGGCCGGGCATGCTTGGTAGTCTTGATTGCATGCATTGGAGATGGAAAAATTGCCAAAGGCATGGTATGGAATGTATTACGGTAAAAACCGTGATCCTACAATTGTGTTTGAGGCCGTGGCATCGGAGGACTTGTGGATTTGCCATGCATTTTTTGGTTTGCCGGGAACACTCAATGACATCAATGTGTTTCAAAGATCACCTTTATTTGCAAAACTAACTGCTGGTGATGCCCCAACTTGCAATCACAAAATCATGGACAATGAGTACACAATGGGGTATTATCTCACCGATGAAATTTATTCTGAATGGGAAACTCTTGTGCAGTCCATTAAAGAGAAAAGGGCAACCCTTGACAAGAAAAGAGGCTTGTTTTTACCAAGGCACAAGAGGCGGTCTGCAAGGATATTGAGAGAGCTTTCGATGTTTTGCAAGCAAGATTTGCCATTGTTCGGGGTCCAGCTCGTTTTTGGGACAAAAAACCCTTGTGAACATCATGAAGTGTTGTGTGATTCTACACAACATGAACCTCGAGGATGAGAGATGGTTAAACTTGCCGTGTTTCTACGATAATGTTGGTACCGAGTGCAGCTAGAGAGAAACCTCGGTCGCCTTCAATCTTTTCTTCAAACACATCGGGAAATTGAAGATGCCAAAACTCATAACCAACTCCTCAATGATCTGATCGAGCGCCATTGGCAGCTGCATGTCCATCACTAATGATCTACCTTTATTTTACTTTTCCATGTCTTATTTGAGTCGAATAATTGTTGAAATTTGCAAGAAACATTGTTGTAATAACTAGAATGATTAAACCGTGCTTGAAACTATTATTTGCTGTTGTTGAATGTTGTATTTGCAAGGTACTTTGCTTAATTTTATTCAATATTGTATGCAAATTGGGATGAAAGAGCTAATACCCTGTTTTACGGGTTAAAATGTGTTGCCGCAGAACAATACCCTTAAACTCAACCCTTAAAACAGAATATTCCGTTATATGGGTTGGGTTTTGAGTCCCCCATGTACATCTGGTGCGTTAGTCCGCGTCAATTTAAACGGATCAAAGAGAGTAGAGCACCAATAGTTGCATCCTTTTTTCGTCCATCTTACTGTCGGTGCTGTATATATTCTCCAAGCCAAAGTGGACAGCACTAGAAAATCTGCACTTGTATAATAGTATTACGAAGTTTGCTAAATTGCTCTATACATACATAAATACACGGCGGTAATTTACACAGCGGTATTACAGACGCGCCAGAACAACTCGACGAAACGTCTAAACTCAAGAAACTCTATAGTCCTCCTCCATGGCCATAGGCCATGCACGCACGCACGCTGTAGGCTGTTTCTAGCTAGTTGAGGCCGAAGAACTCGTTCATGGCGAGCAGGTCGCAGAAGCCGCCGCCGGCCTGCATCTGGTCCATGCCGTCGAGCTGCTCCAGGAACTCCCAGCAGGAGCCGGCATCGACGAACCCATGCAGAGAGTCCTCCTCCACGCCGGACGACGGCCCGTCCACCTGCATGCTGGACCCCTGCTGGCCCACGACCTGGTGACGGCGATCGCCGCCCGCGTCCGGACCAGGCGCCGCGGCCGCCATGTGGTTGACGTAGTCCATGTCGAGCCAGTCCGCGAACATCACCTTGGGAGCGGCCGGCGCGTGTGCCCGGCACGCGGCGGGCGGCTCGGCCGCGGTCAGGCAGCTGGAGTCGGCCGACGACGACTCGTGCGGCGGCTCCGACGAGCCGGAGCTCGCCTGTTCTCGTGCCGTAGTACCGTTGCTGGTCTCCCCTGGGCTCAGGCTCTGCGACTGCGAGCCGTCTGAGTCCGCGGCGGAGCTCGCCGGCGGGGTTTCGGAGCCGTTGGGCCCTGCTGCTGCTTCCTTGCCGTTGTTCTCGACCCTCTTCTTGAGGTAGGAGTTCCAGTAGTTCTTGACCTCGTTGTCGGTCCTCCCCGGCAGATGCCGTGCGATCCTAGACCACCTGCAGCACAAGTTTCACACTTTCACGTCAATAATTAAGCCGGCGATCAAATTGTGTGTCACAGGCTTAACTCGGTTTCTGTCGGCGCGGTTAGTGTTGGAAAATTTGAGCTTTCGCATTGACAACCTGACGTCTCCTTTTTCTTTGGTGGTATGGTAGAAGCTTAAGTAAACAAACGAAATGTGTCACTGGATGGGTGAAAGCGACGAGCATAGTGTACGTGGTCTATTCTCGCGGAGTCCCCACCGATGGATCATCCCTTTCGATATTTTTTTCCCGGGGCACATGATTGCTAGGCGCGATAAAGAATCTAACCCTATCGCGCGAGATCACTACACTACTAGTACATGCCAGTTGGGATCGTCAAGCTGTACCCATTAACTCGCGAGTCGCAAGTGAGCGCGGATTGGTCCAAATAGTCGCCGCCATGTTCCCGTCGACGCTGTACAGCTAAAATCAACAATAGCAGGACGCGCGGTGCTCGCTGGCCTGCCTGGTACTAATCTTCTCTGCAGCAAGCAACTGGAATATACTCGAGAAAATAGGAATGTTTTTCCTGAACATATATAAAATGGGTTTGGGCTAACTTGCTGTAGGACGCAACTGTGCTGTACTATATGGCATCTAGCCGGCCTTCCCCAAGTCCACACTATTATCCTAGCCATCTATCCATCCAAACTTTCAATTAATTTGTTGCTGTACCAAAGAGGTCCACACCTTTTTTTTCCAATAAAAAAATTGTAACGAAGAAAAAGGCAGTTCTAATCATGGCAATGTGCGCACCGAGCAGACAGAGAAAAATCTCGTGGATTTCTCGAATGTGTGGGGAGCGTCCGCGGAGCGTAAGCGTCAGCGTCAGCGTCAGCTCCACTACGGGAAAAGGTTTCGGTCTCGGTGTGGCTAGCCGCTAGCGAGCATCACCGTTTTCCCCTCTGGTTAACGTGTTCCCGAACCGGATTGCCGCCAGCTCAGCGCCGCCGAGCAGGGACAACCGCTCTCGATCACGTCCAAACGGTGGGATACAGGCGGCTGACTGTGCAGGCGCGGCAGCTAGCTAGCGGTGGGGAAAGCTAGTGAAAGGAAACCATGGCGGCATCTAGACAGGCAACGTGGGGAATTGTCTCTCGTCTCAATCATTTGCGTGTGCACAGAGTAGGAACAGTAGAGTGTGATGCTCGGTCATCGGCGGTGCTAGCTTACTTGTTGCCGACCGCCGCGTGGAGGCTCATCACCGTCTCCTCCTCCTCCGGCGAGAACATGCCGTGCTTCAGCCCCGGACGCAGGTAGTTGATCCACCGCAGCCGGCAGCTCTTGCCGTTCCGGTGGAGCCCTACAAACAACAGAATTACAGTCAGGACCCGCGAGTGTTTAAACCAAGGTGCATTTCGCTAATCTACTAACAAGATTGGTAGCGTAAGACTGTTTCAAAACAAGAAATTGGTAGTGTAAGCACATGATTTCCTTCTCGGGAAGATGGCCAATTCAGTCGAGCCAGATGAGAAACACCAATTGCACCTAATCTTGGTCGCAATTCTACTGAATTATGTCCCCCTTTTGGTGCTCATGGAAATGCAGAAGCAGCAGCGAGTGTCTTCCTTACCGGCTTTAGCAGGTAGCGCGCTCCAGCAGCCGTGGCCGTGCCGGAGAATGTAGTCGCGGAGCTTCTCGTCCTCCTCCGGCGACCACAGCCCCTTCCGGTAGCTCGGCCTCGGCTTGTCGCACGCCTTGCACCCCATCTTCGCAGCCACGCAGGAAAGCTCCGACGGAGAGAAGACAGGGATGGATGGATGGCTACAGGAGGCAGCAGAGCTCAGAGCAGAGGCTTCGGCGACAAGCGTTGGGACGGGGGAGCGTTCCGTTCTGGCGTGGCGTTTCCACAGGGGGGCAGTAGGTAGGAGCTTTATAGCGATGGGAAGCTTCTTTCTTTCTCTTCCTTTCCTTTTGTTGTTGGAAAAATAAAAGAGTGACGTGCTGTATAATCTCTCTCCGCTTTTCTCACTCCCATCACTAGTGCAAATTTTTCATCAACAAAAAAAAAGCGTCTGTCGGTTCAATATGAGTCCTGCTAAATTGCAATGCGGTGGTTTTATTTAATGGTTTCATGTTGAAAATAATCAATTGAACAAGCAATAAAATCACAAAAATCTAAGAAAAGAGGCTTGCTTCGTGTCCCCCCACCAAAACTTGAAGAGGTAAGTTTTTTTCCGGTGCCCTCTTTTTTTAGCCCGCAAAAACTTATTTCAAGCCATATAAATTCTCGTATAGATGTACTAGGTACATTTAATGTGGTCGACGGAATATTTTACCCACAAACGTTTCGGTTTCCAGCGTACACCGTTGTCTACGCATCTGACTATTGGACAATGTACGGGCTACTCGAGGGCTTCTACTTAACTCTTTTTAGTCACTTTTAATTACTGTGCTCCTGGTTACAAAGAGATATGAAAAGATATTGGCCATTCATGTGTTTCAATTCACCAAAGTTTGAAGAAGGGGGGGGGGGGGACACCTGAACAAAAGTGGAAAGAAAACTGGAGCTATAAAACCAAATATTTACAAAAATAAGATTTATTTAAGGGAAAGTAGGAACTTTATTCACGAGAGTGGACAAATAGAGGCCGAGCTACATGTAGCTCTTTATTTTCAAAAAATTGAAAATCATATTTCCAGGCTTCAAAAAATTGTGAAAAAATCATGGATGTAGCCAATGATGGAATCTACAAACATGAATCTCAATGTGAAATTCTCACAAAAATGAAAAATGTATGGATCTGAGAAGAATAGTGCACATTTTAAAACTATAAAATTCGTCAGATTTTGTTATTTTTATGTAGTCTGCAATACAAAGAATTTCACATTGAGATTTTGCATGTTTGTAGATTTCATCATTGTCTACATCTAGATTTTTTTTGAAACTTAAAACTGTAATTTTTGAATTTTAGAAAATAAATGGTTACATGTAGCTCGGCCTTCGTTTGTTGTTTTCGATTTATTCATGTAGACGGTGACCAACAACTTGGCCTAGAGCACTTCTAGCTACAACATGAGCATCGCCATTTAAATCCCTTACTTTCATGATTTAATCTAACTGAGTTGAAACGGTTAGATTGGGTACCAATCTCAGTTAGGATAGAGGCATAAGAACATAAACGTTCACCTTTCAGCGAATTTATAACCTCCAAGCAGTCTGAGAAGACATGAATCATTGTCACTTCCAGGTCCTCCCCAAGCGGCAATGCTTCAGAACATGCCATTGCTTTAGAAAAATAAGTAGTAGTACTACAAATGGAAGACAAATGGAATTATGGTGATCAATATTATGCCTAAACGACTGCTAATGCGTTCTTCTATGGAAAACCAATGCGTGGGTCACCTGCTTGCGCACATTGAAATTTTAAATGCATAGTGCGAGAGGCGAGGTTTGTACAGTAAGTCAAGAGAACATGAGGCGTGAGAAGTACTAATCGAAGGCCAGCTCGATGTGCAGTGAAGTGGCAAACAAGCAAGGCTGGAGTGCAAGTAGCCTGGTAGTGGACTAAACCAGCCAGATTCAGCAAACTGCGATGACGTACTACTAGTATGTTTTCAGACTATTTCGTCTGTCCAAGAAGATCAAATTACATGAAGTGTGCCGCTCCAGAGTCCGTTGCTTTCGTCTGGTAGTAGCAGTACGTTTTTTCAAACGATTGTGGAGGACACGCTTCGTCACTCTTCAACGGTAACAAAACCTGCATCAGCAAAGATAGATTTACGACATAATTAACGATGAAATTGATTGTGATTGCTCTTGAATTGCACCGCTTGTATAAAGTCCAGCTAGCCAGCAGGGTCTAGACAAGAAAGCGAAACTATTTATTTGCTCTTTTCCTCTAAATCAGAAAGGGACTTGCTTGTGACAGAAGCCAAGAATGGAAGAAAGAAGCAGCAGAGCTGGAACTACTGGTTCCGTTCAACACGAGCGTGCGGAAAGTCCAAAAGTAGGAACAAATTGCAGCCCGGCGGTATCTGATCTGGGCTCCATGATGAACCCAGTTGAATGTTTCAAAGTTCAAACCCTACCGTTAATTAGTAGAGCCAGAGGCGTTCGCATTGCTGTCGAGACATGCTAAAATTCCAGCGTGTTTTTCGATCATTGGCAATCTAGCACCCCACATTTTTATTTATTTAACAAGCCTGTTCGTACGCCTCGATGGATAGTCCGTGTTTAGGTGGGGCTTGAGGTAAACGACGACGCGGCCTGCTTAGACGCAGCGGTGCGTCGGTTTGTGTGTGTTCGCACGCACCGCACCGGCACTGCAAAAGCTTAGCGAGATCAACGGGGTTTTGAGCGTTTTCCTATGAGAAAACGTCTATTTGGTGGGAACTCCAAATCCCTGTCATTTGTATCGTGAACTTGCGAATTTTAGACCAAATTAAACCCCGGAGGCATTTGGTGCACTGATAAAGCAAAAAAACACATGTCAGGATTACATGCTACTCTAACATGGCCCACATGTTAGACCCATCCCTCTCCCATTCGTTATGCCAAAAGGGGGGCTAGCTACGTGTCAATGCCGGGACAACGCGGGGGAAGAGACCACTCGGCTAAAGAGGCCCCTATAGTTCCGCCTCGTAGCTCTGACCCTCTAGGCCGGAGGAATCGACGGGAGAAGCTTTGAATTGAGGGTTCGATATCATCTTCCCATGGCCGGCCGAGCAGCGCCGCGGTCGATTTGGCCCTAGGCTCCGCATCGGCCTTCGTTGCCGGTCTTCCGTGCTCCACGGACTCTAGTGGAGTGTGCATATAAAACCTCCCGAGCTCTCCATCGTCTCCGGACAACATCACCGCTGTGCTCCACTCTGGTCGTCTCGGGCCTTCCCACGCCTCCTAGACCTTGGTAATGTACTACGCCTGAAACAAACTTTAAATTTTGATTTAGACCGGGATTTGAAGAAAAATAACTTTCTCTTTCTCTTTTCTATCCCCTTGCGGCATGCGGTGCTCTCACCGCTCGGCACCGACGACGCGCGCGCGGGCGGTCAATGGGAGCGTCGTCAGAGGGCCGGGTAGCAATAGCATACATCCAACTGGTGGCGTTGTGGTGCGTGGGGTGTATGCGTGTTTGACGTCGCGATTTGTCCCGGCGTGAGCCGGAGGAGAAGAGGTGGTGCCTGGCTGTCAGGAGTTATAGGCTATAGCCTATCTGTTCGTATGCATATCTTGCGTCGTACGTGGCCGTCGCCCGTCGCCACGCATGGGCCTGCCCAGCTGTGCCAACAGCAACGGAGACGTGCATGCATGCAGTATACCACTAGTCACAACACCAGTTTTTTCTTTCTTTCCGAAAAGGACCGCTGATCTATTAATGATGGCAAGACAAGAAATACTAAAGGTAAACACAAATAGATCTTTGGACCGTCTAGCGAAGACTACCAGCATTGGAGCGAGCCGAGATTGTGCCGCCGTTCTAGCCCCTCCATCGCTGGAGCCGGGCAATGCTTGTCGAAGTAAAACTTATTATCGTAAACGGATGGAAAATCATC
>NC_061509.1:161182237-161198284 GCF_022539505.1 Lolium rigidum | reverse complement strand
ATTTTAGTTGTGCAAGCTTGCGCAACCTCTTCTTGGATCCTACTCCTCGCAAACTGGAATTTTGCAAACGGTCATTACAAGGGGTCAGCCACTATGTTTTACTTGTCTTTATCGAAAAACTAAGTTTACTCTTTGTTGCGAGCCAGCGAAGCAGAGGTTTTCCTTGGCATGTGGACAATTATTAGTTCATAGAAGTTCGTACCGAGAGCTTGTAGGGGAATACATGTTTCATTTAGACCAAACTCGAAATTTGAATTGAATTACCGATAGTTATGGAACACACCTCTAAAGGGTGCAATAACCAATAACCTTTCTAGAGGATTTTAACGCATACCCATAATTCTAGGATAATGGCTAAAAACAATGTATAATCGTGATAGTTAGCTAGTTGGTGTACTAAAAATCTTGGCTTGATCGATTTGATTCACTAATTGAATTATTATAACTTATTTTTTGAACTTCTAAATTTACAGATCAAATTTTCCTGAACAATGGACAAATAATCCTAAGTTCCAAAAACCTTCATAAATTTTCCCATAATACTTAAGCAAAGTAAGCCGATTCAATACAATTTTCTATAAAAAATTATTTTGTATTTGGCTGAATTGCGGAAAAAATAGTCCAGCCTTGCCTAGACAAACTATGGACAAGAAGTCAAAAATATCGACGAACATAGACTTATTTACTGGAAAAAATAATTTATTTGAAAAAAATCACAAGAATTTTGCTGCACCAAGTAGATTTCATCTAATTTCAAGTGATAGATGCCTCACAAATACACTTTTACTTACTTATTCACTGAATTAGCTTTAATATACGATCCAAACTATGAAAAAGATTGTAACCAAATTTATGTCTTGAGAAACCATTATTGAACTTTCCTGGAACTTCTTATTAGGTTGTTGTCAAGGACATTTGTTGAGTAACAAATGAAGACCAATGGAATTTAGATCTGCTTCTTGTCATCCTGTTTTATTTCTTAACATATTCATATCTATCTCTATGTTTTAGCCAATCAAGTTATTGAGGGTTTTTTTGGGTGACTAGATATAAATATGCATGACTCATAAGTACAAAGTGTGTTTTATTCCCCTACACTTTTTTCACTACTCACCTTTTTTGTTGCATTGTTCGTCATTTTCTTAGTTGTTTGTATTAAAATATAAGGGTAGTGTAATGATACTTTTTCAAAGAAACGTATACATTTATTATTTACCTATTTATGTGTATTATTCTCATCTACTCTACATGATACTTATCTTATGTGTATGTTGGACATTAGATGGATACTACAATGAAAGGGGACAATGATGCTTGTTTTAAATATCTCGATGAACTTACCATCAATAAAGATATCTAGATATCGATGAAATCTACATAAATTGTATTTACTTCATGCATGTCTCTACTACTAGTCTTATTGCATTTTGGGGTATTCGATTAGTGCAATGTCATGCAATCTAGATGGTTCCATCCTTCAATCTTTTTCTCTATTTGCTTATATTACTTGCACACTTAATGCACTATATACATCCATGTGTACCTCAAAAGACTCTTAAAACATTATTTCTCTCTTACTCAATTCATATATTGGAGTTTTCGCTTGTGTCCATATCTTTGTACATTGAATTATATATACTTAAGAACATTCGAGATGACTCGTCACGAATTAGACATGATTTGATGCTTAAAAAATACACTTTCCATTTGCAGATACAACATCCTTCTACTTCATATGAACCATGTTGTCTTTTTACCTATGGGTAAGATGGGAGCAGATTTGGTCAAATAGTGTTCTCAAACCACCCTATTTTACATATCTATTTACTCAGCTTCGGAAGTGGGGTGGATATAATACATGCGAAAACTTTAAAGGCTGATTGTAGCATACGAACAAATTGGAGATAGTACTAACGGATGGGGAAAGGTCCAATAATATGCGTATACGAGGGACATATTTTAAAATATGTTATTAAATCAAGAAATGATATATGACACTAGCAACTGATCTGTATAGTTACATCTTACAAGGTACACATGTACATATATATTTTCACCAAAACAATGTTGATATACAATTATGAGCTCATAAATTACCATGTTCTAAACTAAACTATACATAAGAAGGATCAAGTAGTAATAGTTATATACATTAATCACATGTAAAATAGTAGAAGATGGTAAAAATCCAAATAAAAACTAGCATTCATATGTGCCATCTCATACACATAGATGGCATCCATATATAGCTAGTTAATAATTGTAGAGTTATAGTTTTACAAATAAATCACATAACCATATTTAAAAGTTCAAATAATTTGGCTACAAAAATTTGGGCTGTATTATCTCCTGATATATTAGCAATAAAATATCCCAACCGGGTTCGGATACGGATCGAGTTGTGTTCATATGCTAGTAAAACTACAAGCATGTGTTGTATCTTTGAAGTCGCACATGGTTTTGGATAGAAATTACTTTAGACGGTTTCACTCATGTACTTACATGATGTCATGTATCTCATTTCTCTACTTTTTATTCGAGCATATACTCTTTTACTTTTTTCATTAATATAACCCTACTTTTTATCCAAATAAAACTACAAGCATGTGTTGTTTTGAGCCACCATGCCAAATCAATGTTTTTTGCAAGGCATTCAAATGGACTATATTTGGATTCACACATAAATCACAATGTGAATCATGGATTCAGGAGAAAAAATCTTAGTGCCTCTGTGTGCATCATTAATGATTCCGAGATCAGAAGTAAGCTTATACTATGTACACAAATGATTGCCAAAAGATATTTCACGTGTTGATTTGCATCTATTTGTTAAATATATTTTGAAATTGTTTAAGCTTTTTTGTTTTGAGTGGCTCTAATTGATTGATGAGCTCCATTTTTGTATTTTCCCAGCAAATCTCAAAATACTTTCAACATCAATATATTTTAAAAATATGGTTCTCTTTGTATCTAGTATTTATCTTTTGACAGCCACCTGCATTATGGAACCCAACCCAATATCTTGCACACATAAGAAGTGAAAGGTAAGGCAAGAGTTTTACAATATCCTAATAATTGCAAGTGGATAGTACATACCAAATATTATGGATCTTTCTCCAATCTTTAAATCGGATATGTTCGGAAACTGGATATATGAGGTGAATAGACAACTTAGGGCTATGATCTCGGTGGGAGTGTGTGCTCTGTATTGAGCTACGTAGAACTACCACTATGATATTATTTTTTTAGCATCAACCCAATTTCTATATTTTTTCCTTTGAGATGTTCGCATGAACGCCAACTCCTTTCCTCTTCTAGGCCGCTAAACTTCTCGAACGAGTTAGCCGAACGAGTTAATCACTCGTTCTGGTACAACAAGTATGATCTTCCCGAAGGTTTCTCCGACGCGGAGGACGACGAAGAAGATGAGGACGTCGAGGAAGGCTCTGGATCCAGCGCCGACCAATAGCACGAAGATTCCAGCGATGATTCCGGCGACTCTTCCGCGTTTGTGGCTTCGAAGGACGAAGACCCTGTATCCGAGTGAACCCTGTCATAAAACAATGAAATGCATTGATGTCTACGCACGCTTCTATTCCTGTAGACAGTGTTGGGCCTCCAAGAGCAGAGGTTCGTAGAACAGCAGCAAGTTTCCCTTAAGTGAATCACCCAAGGTTTATCGAACTCAGGGAGGTAGAGGTCAAAGATATCTCTCTCAAGCAACCCTGCAATTAAGCTACAAGAAGTCTCTTGTGTCCCCAACACACCTAATACACTTGTCAGATGTATAGGTGCACTAGTTCGGCGAAGAGATAGTGAAATACAAGTAATATGGATGATTATAAGTAGTAATTGCAATCTGAAATAAAAATGGCAGCAAGCGAACATGTAGCAGAACTTGTTGGAAACGGTGTTTCAATGCTTAGAAACAAGGCCTAGGGATCATACTTTCACTAGTGGACACTCTAAACAATGATCACATAATTGAATAAATAAATGCTACTCTCAAACACTCTCTTGTTGGATAACAAACACCATTCATTGTGTACGGCTGCAAAAGCACACCTCAAGCCGGAGTAAACAAGCTCCACAACGTCATAAAGGAATCACACACGATGCGCATACTGTCACCATCACACCGTGGAGAGTGACTCCGGAGTTCATATTAAAGTAACCTCTAGAGTGCATAATAGACAAGAGTAACATCTACATATTCAAATAGATTACAAAGCTCATGATCACATAAAGATTACACCATGGGAGAGAGAGATGAACCACATAGCTACCGGTAGAGCCCCCAGCCTCGGGGGAGAACTACTCCCTCCTCATCATGGGAGTCAGCAGCAGCGATGAAGATGGCGGTGGTGTCGATGGAGATGACTCCGGGGGCAATTCCCCGTCCCGGCGGCGTGCCGGAACAGAGATTCTGTCCCCCAAAACTTGTCGTCGATGGCGGCGGCGCTGCGGAACCCTTGGTGGAATATGACTGGATTTTTTAGGGTTTTCGCATCTGGGGCAATATATAGGCGAAGGGGCAGCGTCGGTGGAGTCCCGAGGGGGCCACCCCACCTGGCGGCGCGGCAGAAGGTGGGGCCACGCCACCATATGGTGTGGCCAGCTCGTGGCCCCCCTTAGTCTCTCCTTCGGACTCCGTGAAGCTTCTGGAAAAATAGGGACGTGGCCTTTTGTTTCGCGCAGTTCCGAGAGTATTCGCAGAAGTAATTTTCTGGAACCAAAAACAGCAGAAAACAGGAACTGGCACTTTGGCATCTTGTTAATAGGTTAGTCCCGGAAAATGCATAAAAATGATATAAAGTGTATATAAAACATGTAGCAATTGGTATAATATAAGCATGAAACATCAGAAATTATAGATACGTTGGAGACGTATCATGCATCATTTTGGCCCCGGAGTGGGTTTGTAATAAGACTTAAGTATTTTTAAGTAGCTAGGGACGAAACAATTTCATGTGGATGGAAAACTTATCCTGCGATCCTTGTTATGAATGCATGTTTCGTTCGTTTGAAAAAGCAAGTGCTGGTTTCTAAGTTTTCCGGCTTGCTCACTTGACCTTCCACGAGCCGGAAGACCTTTAGCTGGAAACGCTCGCCTGCGGCGACGAAGCCCAATGACAATCCGTCAATAACCGCGGAAACAAGCCCCCAGCCGAGGTGCCAGAAGTCGCTACCAGGAATCCATGAGTTCGCAACAGAAATTTTTCCACCAGAAAACTTAAGCTTACGTCCTAAAGGACGATTTTGAAAATCACAACTTTCATACACGCCTAGGCGGAAATATCCAGCTATGCGGTTTTAGTCGGAAAACATACACGATCTAAAAATGAACAAGTAAAGGAGGTAAAAGACTCAAAGAGTGAACCATATGCTTTATTTCATTGATCATGCATAACTATTACAGAGTATGTAATTCGAAAAAAATTCTAAGTGTGGAAAGGACGTAGCTGTGCTATATTCTAGGGACGATCTGTCTCATCGTAGATGTCATCCGGATCCTCTCGTTTTCGTTTTCGGTACCAATTTGCAGGTCTATCTTTTTTCTTGCGGAAATCAACGAGGTAGTATGATCCGTTGTGTAGCGCTTTGCTGATGAGAAAGGGTCCTTCCCATGGAGATTGCAACTTATGCTCTTTCACCTGTCGAAGGCGGGGGACCAAGTCACCTACCCTAAACGAGCGATTCCGAACTCGACGGCTATGATAGTGTCTGAGTTTCTACTGGTAAATGGTGGAACGCTGGTCAGCTAAATTCCGAGTTTCTTCGATCAGGTCCACAGATAGCTGTCTAGCCTCGTAAGTTGTATCTTCGCTGTAGACGGAAACTCGCGGTGAATCGTGGATGATGTTAGAGGGAAGCACTGCTTCGGATCCGTATACTAGGAAGAAAGGGGTGAACCCTGTTGATCTGTTAGGGGTAGTTCGTAAACTCCACAGAACAACATCTAGCTCTTCTGCCCAAGCTCCGGCCGCGCGACGCAGCTGTTCTTCAAGGCGAGGCTTGACTCCGGCTAGTATGAGACCATTGGCTCGCTCCACCTGTCCATTGGACCGTGGATGCGCCACAGAAGCTAGGTCAAGCCGGATCCCTACGTCCTGACAATAATCCTTGAGTTCTCCTTGAGCAAAGTTTGTGCCATTGTCTGTGATTATGCTGTGCGGGATGTCGTATCTTACTACGAGACTGCTGACGAATTTTAGTGCTGTAGCACCATCGGCTATTCTCACTAGCTTTGCCTCGATCCATTTACTGAACTTGTCAATAGCGACCAAGAGGTACTCAAAACCGCCAGGAGACGATTTTTTCAGCTTCCCCGCCATATCAAGCCCCCAGACCGCAAACGGCCATGTGATAGGGATGGTCTTGAGCTCCTGAGCTGGAGCACTTGGTTGAGTAGCGTAGTATTGACATCCTTGACAGGTTTTCACTAGTTTCTCAGCATCTTCTTTAGCCGTGAGCCAGTAAAATCCTTGTCGAAAAGCTTTAGCAACGAGGGACCTGGGAGCGGCGTGATGCCCGCAATCACCAGCATGAATCTCTCTGAGGATTTCTATGCCATCCTGATTTGAGACGCATTTCATAAACACCCCATTTGCACTTCGTTTGTAGAGCTGTCCATCAACTATTGTGTAGGATCTTGCTCGTCTGACGACCTGTCGTGCGAGGACCTCGTCCTCAGGCAACTTATTGCGGTCTAAAAGGTAGTCCAGGAAAGGTTTAGTCCAAGCCGGAGTGATTACCATCACTTCCTTAGCCGGAGAAACTGCCACGTCTGGGTTTTCCGGGTTAGCGCCCTTTATCGAGGGTATCCGTAAGTGCTCAAGGAAAATTCTGGGTGGAATGGGTTTCCTGCCGAATCCGAGTTTGGATAGCATATCATCCGCTGTGTTATCATCTCTCCGGACGTACTTGACTTCGTATCCGAGGAAGCACTTGGCGATCTCATCAACTTCGTCTCTATAGGCCGCCATAACGGAGTTTCTGGCGTTCCAGGTTCCGGCTACTTGTTGTGCCACCAGGTCGGAATCTCTGCAGCATATGATGTGCTTGATCCCAATTTCCTTAGCGATCCGCAGACCGTGTAGTAGAGCCTCGTATTCCGCCATGTTATTTGTAGCTTCGAAGTGAATCTGCAGGACGTACTGCAGTTCTTCTCCGGTTGGGGACTTCAGGGTGACTCCAGCTCCTGAGCCTTGATGCTGCTTGGATCCGTCAAAGTGCATGACCCAAGTTTCAGGTTCCGGCTCCAGATCTGCATCCGGAGCTTCTGTCCAATCCACGACAAAATCTACCAGGATTTGAGACTTGATCGCAGTCCTGGCTTTGTAATTGATGTCGAAGGCAGATAATTCAATGCCCCATTTTGTTGTGCGTCCTGTTGCATCAGCGTTGTTAACAATCGTTAACAGTGGAGCCTTGCTCACGACTGTCATGGGATGCTCTTGGAAGTAGTGTCTTAGCTTCCTGCTACCTAGGAATACGTCGTAGGCTAGCTTCTGAAAGTGAGGGTATCTTTGTTTGGATTCCGTTAGTACCTTGCTAATATAATAGACTGGCCTCTGGACTCCATATTCGTGACCTTCTTCCTTTCGTTCCACTACGATGATGAGGCTGATAACTTTGTTGGAAGCTGCCAGGTAAAGGAGCATAGGCTCTGATTCTTCTGGAACTGCTAGAATAGGTGGGGAGGTGAGTATGTCCTTCAACCCCTGAAGTGTTGCGTCTGTTGCGTCGTCCCAGACAAATTTGTCTGTTTTCTTCAGCAGTTTGTATAAACGTAGTGCCTTCTCGCCAAGACGGCTAATAAACCTACTGATTGCTGCAACACAACCAGTTAGTCGTTGCACATCTTTGAGACAAGTTGGCCTTTTGATGCACAGGATTGCCTTGATTTTTTCCGGGTTAACTTCAATGCCCCTGTGAGAGACGATGAAGCCAAGGAGTTCTCCGGCTGGAACGCCAAAGATGCACTTCATCGGATTCAACATCATCTTGTACCATCGTAGGTTCTCAAAGGTTTCTGTGAGGTCGCTGATCAAGTCGGATCCTTTCTGAGTCATGATCGCGATGTCGTCGACGTAAGCGTGTACGTTCCGGCCAATTTGGTCCTTCAAGCACCGCTGCATCGTACTCGCCGATCTGTTCGGCAACATGACTTTCGGGTCGTTGATGTCTACGCATGCTTCTATTCCTGTAGACAGTGTTGGGCCTCCAAGAGCAGAGGTTTGTAGAACAGCAGCAAGTTTCCCTTAAGTGAATCACCCAAGGTTTATCGAACTCAGGGCGGTAGAGGTCAAAGATATCCCTCTCAAGCAACCCTCGCAATTACGATACAAGAAGTCTCTTGTGTCCCCAACACACCTAATACACTTGTCGGATGTATAGGTGCACTAGTTCGGCGAAGAGATAGTAAGATGCAAGTGATATGGATGAATATGAGTGGTAATAACAATCTGAAATAAATATGGCAGCAAGTAAACATGCGAGCGAGAACTTGTTGGAAACGGGGTTTCAATGCTTGGAAACAAGGCCTAGGGATCATACTTTCACTAGTGGACACTCTCAACAATGATCACATAAATAAATAACTTATCTTCACTTGTGCTACTTTCTCACACTCTCTTGTTGGATAACAAACACCATTCATTGTGTAGGGCTAGAAGAGCACCCTCAAGCCAGAGTAAACAAGCTCCACAACTTCATAAAGGAATCACACACGATGCGCACACTGTCACCGTCACATCGTGGAGAGTAATTCCGGAGTTCATATTAAAGTAACCTCTAGAGTGCATAGTAATAGTTAACTTCATAATCTACAATAGATTACAATCATAACCTACGCCAAGTACTACATGATGCACACACTGTCAACATTACATCATGGAGGAGGAATAGACTACTTTAATAACATCACTAGAGTATCACATAGATTAATAGTGATACAAAGCTCATGATCACATAAAGATCACACCATGGGAGAGAGATGAACCACATAGCTACCTGTAGAGCCCTCAGCCTCGGGAGAGAACTACTCCCTCCTCATCATGGGAGACAGCGATGGCGATGAAGATGGCGGTGGTGTCGATGGAGATGACTCCGGGGGCGATTCCCCGTCCCGGTGGCGTGCCGGAACAGAGACTTCTATCCCCCGAAACGGAGTTTCGCGATGGCGGCGGCGTCCCTGGAGTCTTTCTGGAGTTTCGTCAATTGGTGTCGGGTTTTTAGGTCACGAGGGATTATATAGGCGAAGAAGCGGTGCAATGGGGTGTTTGGGGGGCCCACCCCATAGGGCGGCGCGCCCCCCCTCCAGGCCGCGCCAGCCTATGGTCTGGGAGCCCTGGGCCTCCCCTCCGGCTCTCTTTCGGTGTTCTGGTCCGTCTCGGTGAAATATGATGTTTGGCCTTTGTTTCGTCGAATTCCGAGAATATTGCCCGAACAGCCTTTACGGAACCAAAAACAGCAGAAAACAGGAGCTGGCACTTCGGCATCTTGTTAATAGGTTAGTTCCGGAAAATGCATAAAAACATTATAAAGTGTGAGCAAAACATGTAGGTATTGTCATAAAACTAGCATGGAACATCAGAAATTATAGATACGTTGGAGACGTATCAAGCATCCCTAAGCTTAGTTCCTACTCGCCCTCGAGTAGGTAAACGATAATAAGGATAATTTCTGAAGTGACATGCTATCATAATCTTGATCAATACTATTGTAAAGCATATGAGATGAATGAAGTGATTCGAAGCAATGGTAAAGACAATGACTTAAACAACTGAATCATATAGCAAAGACTTTTCATGAATAGTACTTTCAAGATAAGAATCTATATGACTTGCACAGGAGTTAACTCATAAAGCAATAGATTCTTAGTAGAAAGTTTTGAAGCAACACAAATGAAGATATAAGTTTCAGCGGTTGCTTTCAACTTCAACATGTTTATCTCATGGATATATCTCATGGATAATTGTCAACACGAAGTAATATGATGAATGCAAATAAGCAAGTATGTAGAAATCAATGCACATAGTTGACACAAGTGTTTGCTCCTAAGATAGAAAGAAGTAGGTAAACTGACTCAACATAAAGTAAAAGAATTGGCCCTTCGCAGAGGGAAGCATGGATTACTGTTTTTGTGCTAGAGCTTTTCATTTTGAAAACATAGAAACAATTTTGTCAACGGTAGTAATAATTCATATGTGTTATGCATAAGATGTCCTATAAGTTGCAAGCCTCATGCATAGAGTACCAATAGTGCTCGCACCTTGTCCTAATTAGCTTGGATTTACATGGATTATCATTGCATAACATATGTTTCAACCAAGTGTCGAAAGGGTACCTCTATGTCACACTGTACAAAAGTCCAAGGAGATAGATCACATTTGATTTCTCGTTTTTGATAGATCTCAACTTAGGACATCCATACCGGGACAACATAGACAACGGATAATGGACTCCTCTTTAATGCTTAAGCATTCAACAACAGATAATATTCTCATAAGAGATTTGAGGATTAATGTCCAAACTGAAACTTCCACCATGATTCATGGCTTTAGTTAGCGGCCCAATGTTCTTCTCTAACAATATGCATACTCAAAACCATTTGATCATGATAAATCGCCCTTACTTCAGACAAGATGAACATGCATAGCAACTCACATGATATTCAACAAAGGTGTAATAGTTGATGGCGTCCCCAGAAACATGGTTACCGCTCAACAAGCAACTTATAAGAAATAAGACACATAAGCTACATATTCAATACCACAATAGTTTTTAAGGCTATTTTCCCATGAGCTATGTATTGCAAAGACAAGGAATGAAATTTTAAAGGTAGCACTTAAGGTAATTTACTTTGGAATGGCAGAGAAATACCATGTAGTAGGTAGGTATGGTGGACACAAATGGCATAGTTTTTGGCTCAAGGATTTGGATGCACGAGAAGTATTCCCTCTCAGTACAAGGCTTTGGATAGCAAGGTTGTTTGAAGCAAACACAAGTATGAACCGGTACAGCAAAACTTACATAAGAACATATCGCAAGCATTATAAGACTCTACACTATCTCCTTGTTGTTCAAACGCTTCACTAGAAAATATCTAGACTTTAGAGAGACCAATCATGCAAACCAAATTTCAACAAGCTCTATGGTAGTTCTTCATTAATAGGTACAAAGTACATGTGTTATCACCAGAATTTGACCGGATCAGAGGTGGGCCGCGATTAAGATGGGCTTGAAGAATATACACGGAAGAAATACATGAATCGGCCTTGTATACAAAGTTTGGGCTAGTTTGCCCGTGTATCTGTAAATATAGTAGGATACGTGTCGGTTAGATAGAATTTGGCTCGTGCACGGTTGGGATTATTCCCACGTTAGAAAGTCTACGGGCTATAAATATGTATCTAGGGTTATTGAGAAAGACAACAATCACGTTCATCACAACCAATCTAGGCGCATCGCCAACCCCTTGTTTCGAGGGTTTCTTCCGGGTAAGCATCATGCTGCCTAGATCGCATCTTGCGATCTAGGCAGTACACGTTTATTCGTTGTTCATGCGTTGCTCGTGCTAAAGCCTTGTTGATGGCGAGCAACGTAGTTATCGTAGATGTGTTAGGGTTAGCATTGTTTCATCATGTCACATGCTTTTGTCCATGCAACCCTTAGACGTCTAGCCGCCCTTACACCTATCTTAGGTGTAAGGGTGGCACCTCGCTTGATCATTGTTTAGTAGATCCGATCTGTTATGATTGCTCTTTGTTCTTCAAGGATTAGTTTAATATCTGCATAGTTAGGCCTTGCAAACGGGTTGAAGGATCCAGTAGCACGTAGGGTGTAGTTTGCTGGCCCTAGATAAGATGTTCCGGGGATCAACTTCATGTTGGTTTTTAGGCCTTGTCTAGGGTTGGTTTATTAACACCGTGCGTGGCTGCCAGGCTCAATCACGCGTAGGATGTTCCGATTATGTGGTGAAAACCCTAAATCGTCGTAGGCCGTTTTAGCTTTATTTTGATCAAGCAGGACCACCATGTGATCGTAGACCTCATACGAATCATGGGTGGATCGGCTCCTTGAGCCGATTCACAGGAAAACCTGAGAGCCGATCGAGGCTCGTATTTAATGTTTACGTGTATGCCATGCAGGAAACTAAGCGAAGCAAATCCATCACCTTCCCGACCGAGGTATAGGTCAGGTGGCACGCCCTTGCACCGGCATCGGACGTGCGTGCCGAGGCTTTGCGGGCCGTCGCTCGAGGGACCAGGGCCAGCCGCAGATCCTCGGGAGCCTCCCGGCTCTATCGTGTTGCCCGTCGTTGCTCGCCGGTGGGTTTCGACCGCAACACATTCGGCACGCCCGGTGGGACAGTCTTCGACATCAATCGCATCGCCATCTACATCCGAGATGGCGGAAGGTACTCCGATCACGTACGAAGATCTGGCCGAGGAGCTCAAGAAGAAGTATGACGAGGTCAAAGCTATCCTCGAAGCCGACCTCATCGGCTCTTTCCAGAGAACCCGCTCACACGGCATTAGGTGGAAAGGGTTCTCACCTGAAGGCGCGCTCGATGGAGTGGACCTGTCTGCCCCGTCAGAAGAACGCACCAGGTCTCTGCGTCAGGAGATTAATTTCATGGTAGCTCATTCGCTGCACCGCCATTCTGAGAGCCTGGTGAACACTTTGGAGCGTGTCGCCCTTCGGGTGATCCAGGAAATCATGAGGCATCAATACTCGCCGTCAGGACCTGCTCTAGGGACTCACCAAGGAGAGATACCACTCCAGTCCCGACCACCGCTGCCGTTCGCGGTGGCAGCACCAGAAGTGCCGAGTTCACCGGCATTCGTCGTCTAAAAGATCGGTGGTGACCCTAGTGATTACCAGTTCTTGTATGAGGCGCCTAAGGAGATCCCTCACGGGTACACGTGCACATACGTGCCAGACTGCAGTAAATGGGCACTCACGAACTAGACTGCAACAGCAGGGACTTCTGGAACAGCAGGAGGAACTTCTGGAACGGATCTTGAGAAGCAGACATGGCTAGCTAAGTATGCCACTCCGACGAACCTCCAGAGCTCAACTCCTGCAGTTGGCTCAGAGCTTGAGAAGCAAGCGTGGCTGGCTAAGTATGCCACTCCAGCGAATCTTCGGAGTTCGACTCCTGCAGCCAGCACCGCGGATCAGATCAGCACAATCTTGAGAGACCAGTTCGGCATGGTGCCGAAAAGGAGGGCAATCGGCTATTCCAAGCCGTACCCCAACGAGTACGATTTGATCCCACTACCACCCAAATATCGGCTCCCTGAATTCTCCAAGTTTAGTGGGTCGGATGGCTCCAGCTCAATCGAGCATGTGAGCCGATATTTGGCACAGCTGGGCACGATCTCAGCATCAGATGAACTACGTGTGAGGTTCTTCGCTCAGTCCCTCACAGGATCGGCTTTCGGATGGTACACATCGCTGCCACCAGACTCCATCCGGACTTGGAAGCAGTTGGAAGAACAGTTCCACATGCAGTATCACTCAGAGGCTTCCGAGGCTGGCATCGCCGATCTAGCACAAGTACAACAGAAGCGCGGAGAAACAGTGTCAGAATACATCCAGCGCTTCAGGACCGTTAGGAACCGATGCTATTCGGCTCGTGTGACTGAAAAAGAAGCAGTCGAGTTGGCGGTGGTGGGTCTCGCATCACCGATCAAGGATGTGGCCTCCCTAGCGGACTACCCTTCACCGGCGCATATGGTGCGTGAAGCTGTCATTATATGAACAGCGCCACCCGCAGGTGTACCGGGATAAATTCAAGCGTGCGGTGGTCCTGGTTGAGGCAGATGAAGATGAAGGCTCTGCGGGAGATCAAGAGGTAGCAGTGGCTGAATGGACTCGGGGGGGCAAGCCCCGTGTCTTGCAAATGGGTTAAGCCACAAGGTCCTCCAAGAGGGTTTGATTTCGACGTGACCAAAGCTGAGCAAATTTTCGACCTCTTACTTAAGGAGAAGCAGCTAAAGGTACCCGAAGGCCACAAGATCCCCACGGCGCAGGAGCTGAACGGAAAGCCATACTGCAAGTGGCATAACACGTTCACCCATGCCACCAACGACTGCAGGGTGTGGTGTCAGCAGATCCAAATGGCGATAGAACAAGGGCGTCTAATTTTCAGCCGCACGCCATGAAAGTCGACACACACCCCTTCCCCGCCGTTAACACGGTGGAGTGCACTTACCCTGGGAGGTGCCAGCCAGGTTTCTCGTTCAACATCAACATGGTAGGACCTGGGCACCACCCTGGTAAGGACAGAGACGAGGGCAGCTGCTTGAAGGAGATATGCCCTAGAGGCAATAATAAAGTGGTTATTATTTATATCTTTATGTTTATGATAAATGTTTATATATCATGCTATAATTGTATTAACCGAAACATTAGTACATGTGTGATATGTAGACAACAAAGAAGTCCCTAGTATGCCTCTTAAGCTAGCTTGTTGATTAATGGATGATTAGTTTCATAATCATGAACATTGGATGTTATTAATAACAAGGTTATATCATTATATGAATGATGTAATGGACACACCCAATTAAGCGTAGCATAAGATCTCGTCATTAAGTTATTTGCTATAAGCTTTTGATACATAGTTACCTAGTCCTTATGACCATGAGATCATGTAAATCACTTATACCGGAAAGGTACTTTGATTACACCAAACGCCACCGCGTAAATGGGTGGTTATAAAGGTGGGATTAAGTATCCCGGAAAGTATGAGTTGAGGCATATGGATCAACAGTGGGATTTGTCCATCCCGATGACGGATAGATATACTCCGGGCCCTCTCGGTGGAATGTCGTCTAATGTCTTGCAAGCATATGAATGAGTTCATAAGAGACCACATACCACGGTACGAGTAAAGAGTACTTGTCGGGAGACGAGGTTTAACAAGGTATAGAGTGATACCGAAGATCAAACCTCGGACAAGTAAAATATCGCGTGACAAAGGGAATTGGTATCGTATGTGAATGGTTCATTCGATCACTAAAGTCATCGTTGAATATGTGGGAGCCATTATGGATCTCCGGATCCCACTATTGGTTATTGGTCGGAGTGAGTACTCAACCATGTCCGCATAGTTCACGAACCGTAGGGTGACACACTTAAAGTTGGATGTTGAAATGGTAGAACTTGAATATGAAATGGAGTTCGAATATTTGTTCGGAGTCCCGGATGAGATCCCGGACATCACGAGGAGTTCCGGAATGGTCCGGGGAATAAGATTCATATATAGGAAGTCATATTCCAAGTTTGGAAATGATCCGGAAGGTTCTACGGAAGGTTCTAGAAGGTTCTAGAAAAGTCCGAAAGAAATAAGGATGGAAGGTGGAGTCCCAGAGGGACTCCACCCACCTTGGCCGGCCAACCTAAGGGAGGAGGAGTCCCAAGTGGACTCCCCACCATGGTGGCCGGCCACCCCACCAAGGAAAGGGGGGAGTCCCACTCCCCCTAGGTTTGGACACTTGGAAAGTTTTTGTTGGGGTCTTATTCGAAGACTTGGATACCAACACTTGGGGATTTCCACCTATATAATGAGGAGGAGAGGGAGGGGGCTGCCTACACTTGGCCGCACCACCTAGGGCTGCCCTTGGCCGGCGCCCTAGCCTCCCCTCTCTCCCCAAACCCTAGCGGTCTCTCTCCTCCACCACATCCCGCACGCTTAAGCGAAGCTCCGCCGGATTTCTCCACCACCACCGACACCACGCCGTCGTGCCGTCGGATTCAAGAGGAGCTACTACTTCCGCTGCCCGCTGGAACGGGGAGGTGGACGTCGTCTTCATCAACAACCGAACGTGTGACCGAGTACGGAGGTGCTGCCCGTTCGTGGCGCCGGAGCGATCGTGATCAAGATCTTCTACGCGCTTTTGCAAGCGGCAAGTGAACGTCTACCGCAGCAACAAGAGCCTCATCTTGTAGGCTTTGGAATCTCTTCAAGGGTGAGACTAGATACCCCTCGTTGCTACCGTCTTCTAGATTGCATCTTGGCTTGGATTGCGT
>NC_061509.1:161138225-161182137 GCF_022539505.1 Lolium rigidum | reverse complement strand
AAGGTGGTGCCTCGATGACTCAGCCGCTCCTAAAAGCGTAGGGTTCAGCGAATACGTGGTTTGGAGGAAGCCAAAGGTTATACCCGCACACGCAGGAAGGCGCGGCCTGACTTGGCCGCGAAAATTCAGCGAACTCTAGACGAAGAAGGTCGGCCACAAAAGAAAGAGTGGCGCCTCGCATTAGAAAGGCAAGCCGTTGCATGAGACATCGGCCGGCACAAACATGGTGTTCATCCTTCCAAACGCTGGAGTTTAGTGCTCCAAGATTAGACGAAGCACCCGGTGGCACAACTTGACCGCGTGCCCACGGCCGGGCTATCTTTGAGAAGCCACGTAGAAAAGAAGCCAGCGTACACCTGGAAGGCCCCGTACTTGCGAGGTTATATCAATGGCAAAGCAGCCCTGTCAACAAGATGCCGGGTGGACACCCGGAGCGGCAATAACATTATGCCATACTCCAAGTTACGCCTGCTGGGACGCCTAGCTCGGATTCGGACCAAGACCAATGCTACACCGAGCGATTTCAACGGCCAAGCATCCGAAGCACAAGGTGTTCCGAACGCGATCCGAATTACAGGAAACGAAACCATCCCTACGACGTTCGTCGATAGCAAGAGCACCTGCGTCGTCCCCGCTAGGGAGAGATTGGATCCACGCCACCGTTGCATTCCATCCACCTGCACCAATGTTTAATACAAGGATGGAGATAGAAGTAGAGGTCGCTCCGTTGCATGACTCAGCCGAGATTTCAACGGCCGGTATGAACGCTGGGAGACGACAGTAAGCCAAGAGCCACTCGTGCATCACTTTTGACGATCAAGGAGCGCATCGATGTGACGAAGGATCTGGTGAGGCTGGTCTTATCCACCGGCCTCGACCGTATAACAAGAGAAAATCTATGGACGTACGTGGCAAGGCTGATCCTTGCAGATCGGCCCCAAAAATAGAAAGGGATAATCTGCCTCAAGCATGTCACGTGGTTATAGTAAAGCAAGACCAAGATGTAAACCTTCTTATGAACTCATTCATATGCTTGCAAGACATTAGACGACATTCCACCGAGAGGGCCCGGAGTATATCTATCCGTCATCGGGATGGACAAATCCCACTATTGATCCATATGCCTCAACTCATACTTTCCGGATACTTAATCCCACCTTTATAGCCACCCATTTACGCAGTGGTGTTTGGTGTAATCAAAGTACCTTTCCGGTATAAGTGATTTACATGATCTCATGGTCATAAGGACTAGGTAACTATGTATCGAAAGCTTATAGCAAATAACTTAATGACGAGATCTTATGCTACGCTTAATTGGGTGTGTCCATTACATCATTCATATAATGATATAACCTTGTTATTAATAACATCCAATGTTCATGATTATGAAACTAATCATCCATTAATCAACAAGCTAGTTTAAGAGGCATACTAGGGACTTCTTGTTGTCTACATATCACACATGTACTAATGTTTCGGTTAATACAATTCTAGCATGATATATAAACATTTATCATAAACATAAAGATATAAATAATAACCACTTTATTATTGCCTCTAGGGCATATCTCCTTCAGATAAGGCCAAAGCATCGGCTATTCCTGCGGTTTCTCAAATGGCGTGGTGGGTTTTGAAGACTCTATTGTACCATGAAAACCCAATCTTCAGGAGGATTAGGCCAGGCTCGTAAGCAGTCGGCCCAAGAAGTCAGATCTAGGTTTTGGTTCACAAAGGGAATTCTATTTGCCTCGTATGAAATCAGATGGGCGGGACTCTCGGTAGAACGAGGGCCAAGACAGAGAGATTTGGAAAAGAAGGGTGTGGCAGTAGAATGTCTGATACCTAGAAATTAATGATGGAACGAAGCATTAATTCAGATGTTTGTTGTTAATTCTAGCATTATGTTCGGACAACGAGGAGCGGTTAAGGATTACCTTCAAGCCGGAGACCATAGCGTTGACATTGGATGATTCCGCCATTGGGTCCGTTGCGGGTGCGAGCCTGCGCGATTGAGATCTGAGGTTACCGTTTGAGTAGGCAACATAACTGGCCTTGCTCGCGTTTTATGGCAAGGGCCGATGCGCTGCCATCGGCTCTTGGTGTGTTGACTTACTTTGACAATCGGCAAAACTGGTAAAAGGACAGAATCGGCTTAAAGATGTTTTCTTCATTAATAAAGGTGCTTTTACAGAGAAGAGCCGATTGCTCAAGGAAGAAAGAACAAAAGCCGATTACTACTACTAGTCCTATGCTAGCAGTCCCTAATCTAAGGGCCGTTGCTGCCTTCGTCGTCGTCATCACTGCCGCCGGCGCAGCGCTGCCGGCGGGCTCTTCGTCGCTGCTCCCGTAGCCCTCTACGGGAGCCTCGTCCTCCTCGTCATCATCGCTGTCGTCGTCGTCCCACCAGGCACGGAGGCGCTTCGCCGGCGGGTAACCCTCGAGGGAGTCATCGTCGTTGTCTTCCTCCTCCTCTTCCTCGGAGGAGGTGAAGTCGTCCCAGGAGAAGCGGTCGTCCTCGCTCTCCGCCTCCTCCTCCCCGTCGACGAGGAATTGGAGGTCGTCCTCTCCGTAGGTCAAGGACTTGTCATCCTCGGACCAGACGGAGGAATCATGGTCCTCCTTGTCCCACTTCGTTGGGGCGAGGATGTCGTGCGCCGCCAACGAGCCCCACTCTGGCGTCGACTCACGGAAGGGAGACGATACGTAGGAGAGGTTTGAGGAGGCAGAGGAGGAGGAGGAGGAGGAAGAAGACATGGCTACAGAGGAAGGGGGTTGTTTGCCGATGGCTAGTACGGAGCGAGAGGATGAAGGGGCGAACTGCTCGACGCGGTTAAATAATGGGATATTGGGGAGAGTTAATGTTACAACAGTTTCCGGGGAAGTGGTGCCAAAGAATTGTCAAATCGCGCAGAGAAGTTGAGAGGCAAGGCATCATGATGAAGGATACTGCTGTGGTTCTACTCTGCCACGACGTGACCCTACGAAAAAAAAGAGTGGTTTTGAAATTATCATTTCCAAAACCAGGGGGGCATGTGTTATCACCAGAATTTGACCGGATCAGAGGTGGGCCGCGATTAAGATGGGCTTGAAGAATATACACGGAAGAAATACATGAATCGGCCTTGTATACAAAGTTTGGGCTAGTTTGCCCGTGTATCTCGTAAATATAGTAGGATACGTGTCGGTTAGATAGAATTTGGCTCGTGCACGGTTGGGATTATTCCCACGTTAGAAAGTCTACGGACTATAAATATGTATCTAGGGTTATTGAGAAAGACAACAATCACGTTCATCACAAACCAATCTAGGCGCATCGCCAACCCCTTGTTTCGAGGGTTTCTTCCGGGTAAGCATCATGCTGCCTAGATCGCATCTTGCGATCTAGGCGATACACGTTTATTCGTTGTTCATGCGTTGCTCGTGTCTGAAGCCTTGTTGATGGCGAGCAACGTAGTTATCGTAGATGTGTTAGGGTTAGCATTGTTTCATCATGTCACATGATTTTGTCCATGCAACCCTTAGACGTCTAGCCGCCCTTACACCTATCTTAGGTGTAAGGGCGGCACCTCGCTTGATCATTGTTTAGTAGATCCGATCTGTTATGATTGCTCCTTGTTCTTCAAGGATTAGTTTAATATCTGCATAGTTAGGCCTTGCAAACGGGTTGAAGGATCCAGTAGCACGTAGGGTGTAGTTTGCTGGCCCTAGATAAGATGTTCCGGGGATCAACTTCATGTTGGTTTTTAGGCCTTGTCTAGGGTTGGTTTATTATCACCGTGCGTGGCTGCCAGGCTCAATCACGCGTAGGATGTTCCGATTATGTGGTGAAAACCCTAAATCGTCGTAGGTCGTTTTAGCTTTATTTTGATCAAGCAGGACCACCATGTGATCGTAGACCTCATACGAATCATGGGTGGATCGGCTCCTTGAGCCGATTCACGGAGACAACTCGAGAGCCGATCGAGGCTCGTATTTAATGTTTACGTGTATGCCATGCAGGAAACTAAGCGAAGCAAATCCATCACCTTCCTCGCCCGTGTATAGGTCAGGTGGCACGCCCTTGCACCAGCATCGGACGTGCGTGCCGAGGCTTTGCGGGCCGTCGCTCGAGGGACCAGGGCCAGCCGCAGTCCTGGGAGCCTCCCGGCTCTACTGTGTTGCCCGTCGTTGCTCGCCGGTGGGTTTCTGACCGCAAGAGCTTAAACATGATCTATTTGAGCACAACAATTGCCAAGTATCAAATTATTCAAGACATTATACCAATTACCACATGAAGCATTTCCTGTTTCCAACCAAATAACAATGAACGAAGCAGTTTCAACCTTCGCCATGAACATTAAAAGTAAAGCTAAGAACACCAGTGTTCATATGAAACAGCGGAGCGTGTCTCTCTCCCTCACAAAGAATGCTAGGATCCGATTTTATTCAAACAAAAACAAAAATAAAAACATACAGACGCTCCAAGTAAAGCACATAAGATGTGACGGAATAAAAATATAGTTTCACTAGAGGTGACTTGATAAGTTATCGATGAAGAAGGGGATGCCTTGGGCATCCCCAAGCTTAGATGCTTGAGTCTTCTTGAAATATGCAGGGATGAACCACGGGGGCATCCCCAAGCTTAGACTTTTCACTCTTCTTGATCATATTGTATCATCCTCCTCTCTTGATCCTTGAAAACTTCCTCCACACCAAACTCAAAACAAACTCATTAGAGGGTTAGTGCATAATCAAAAATTCACATATTCAGAGGTGACATAATCATTCTTAACACTTCGTACATTGCACAAAGCTACTGAAAGTTAATGGAACAAAGAAATCCATTCAACATAGCAAAAGAGGCAATGCGAAATAAAAGGCAGAATCTATCAAAACAGAACAGTCCGTAAAGACGGATTTTTCAGGGGAACTTAACTTGCTCAGATGAAAAAGCTAAAATTGAATGAAAGTTGCGTGCATATCTGAGGATCACACACGAAAATTGGCAGATTTTTCTGAGTTACCTACAGAGAGGTCTACTCAAATTCGTGACAGCAAGAAATCTGTTTCTGCGCAGTAATCCAAATCTAGTATCAACCTTCCTATCAAAGACTTTACTTGGCGCAACAATGCAATAAAATAAAGATAAGAGAGGTTGCTACAGTAGTAACAACTTCCAAGACACAACAAAACAGTAGTAAAATAAAACATGGGTTATCACCCAAGAAGTGCTTTCTTTAAAGCCATTAAGATGGGCTTAGTAATTTTAATGATGCACTCGCAAGAAATAAGAGTTGAAGCAAAAGAGAACATCAAAAAGCAAGTATGAAACAAATTTAAGCCTAACCCACTTCCTATGAAAAGGAATCTTGTAAATAAACAAGTCATGTAAGCATAATGCAATAAGCATAGAAAGGCAACACAAGCGCAACTTCAAGATTCTCAACATAAAGAGGGGAAACTTAATATTATTAAGATGCATATAACCATGTTTCCCTCTCTCATAATAACTTCCAGTAGCATCATGAACAAACTCAATAATATAACTATCACAAGAAGCATTCTTATCATGAGCTACATGCATAAAATTATTACTCTTCACATAAGCATAGTCATTACTATTAATTGTAGTGGGAGCAAATTCAATAAAATAGCTATCATTATTATTCTCATCACCATAATCATCATATATAGGAGGCATATTGTAATCATAATTAATTTTCTCCTCAATAGTAGGTGGACTGAAAATATGATATTCATCATTGTAATCATCATATATAGGAGGTAAAATATCATCAAAGTATATTTTCTCCTCCATGTTTGGGGGACTAAAAATATCATGCTCATCAAAACAAGCTTCCCCAAGCTTAGAGCTTTCTATATCGTCATGGGAAGAAACATGGATAGTATTAATACTATGGTAGTTATTAACATCCTCATTTTCAGAATTAGTTTCCCGAGAGATTTTCAATATCAAAAGTAGTGTGCTCTTCTAAATCATAATCACTAATATAGGTAAAGGGCATAGGAAGATCATTGTACTCAGATTCATTATCATAATAATCATTAGGAGCAACATACTTACGGTTACCTATCGTTATCTCATACATGCGGGGATATGACGTTACCTCTTTCTTTTTATTCCCCCTTTTCTTCTTCTTCTTCGTTCCCTTCTTCTTCTTCTTCTTCTTCTCCTCGTTCCCTTCTTTAGGAGGAAGAGGCTTGAAGGGAGGCTTCTCCACAGAACCTGATTTATTTCCAGAAACAATAGAAGAAACTTGGGAGGATTCCTCCTTTTCATTAACAAGTTTAAAACACACTGCGATCCTATCATATTTTGGCAAAGTGTCATCTTCTAAAATATTCTGTATGTAAGTATTCGTATGGCAATTATTAATGCAATAAGAAAGACACCCATGCAGGACACTATTAATATCAAGATCACTCATACCTAACAAAGAAATTTTTCTTGATAACTCTTCACACCCCAAAAATAAAGTAAGTTCATCATGATGATTAGGAAGGATTTCATCATCACAATACAAATTTGCAGCACTCATGGGGTTCGAATTATCATTGGAGGAGCATTGAAAATTAAAATGACCCACTCTATGGCAAAGTTCACAAATAAAAGGATAGAGGGCACAAACTTTTTCACCAAGATCATCTAGAGCCCTAAACCACTTTCTAGTCTTTTCATTCCTATGATGGATACAATATTCATCTTCGATTTGATTAATTCCACAAGGTCTCGTGCATTCCACAAAAATTAACATGCTTATAAGAAATAGTATTTTCAGAAGTTTGGGCATGTTTATTGCAATCATTAACAACAATTTCATTTTCCATGCAAGTGTCTTTGAAAGGTTCATGATACATGTACCAATTTTCCTTAGGAACATTAATATGCGAAGCAAAGGCTCTATAGCAATCGACCATAATTTGAGGATCAAGATCATATTTAGCACTAAGCTCTTGAAAATCAACAGTTTCAATGAAAGACTTAATGCATTCATATTCATAGTTTATACCTGATTCTTTACCTTTGTCGTTCTCCCAATCTTCAGCGTTCTCCTGAATCCGATCAAGAAGGTCCCATTTAAACTCTTCTTTGTTGCGCGTGAATGATCCGGAACAAGTAGTATCCAGCAAGGTTTTATCTTGAAAAGAAAGTCTTGCATAGAAATTATCAATGATGATATTACCAGGAAGCTCATAAATGGGGCATTTGAGCATTAAAGACTTCAATCTCCCCCATGCTTGGGCAATACTCTCTCCATCATGAGGCCAGAAATTATATATGCGGTTTCGGTCTTTGTGAATTTCACTTGGAGGATAGAATTTAGAATAAAATAGAGGCACAATATCCTTCCAATCAAGAGAATGCCCATCCTTCAGCAGTTTATACCAATGCGCCACTTTACCAGACAGCGACATAGAGAATAGTTTCTTCCTAACTTCATCCATTGAAATACCTGCACACTTGAATAACCCGCATAATTCATGTAAAAACAATAAATGATCTCCAGGATGGACAGTTCCATCCCCTTCATAGCGGTTATCCACAACACGTTCAATAATTTTCATAGGTATTTTATATGGAATACTTTCAACAGGTGGATTTAAAATATCGCATATGGGAGATAAAGTATTATCAGAGCAAATTTTCTCCCCTAAAGATGGGAAGCTAAAAAGATCATAAAAACTAGCTTCCCCAAGCTTAGACTTCTCCATAGCATTAGCAGAAATTGCGTTCATACCAATAACATTGCTACTAGCATGCAAATAAGGTTCCATAGGTTTTTTAATTTTCGCATCACATAATTCATGTCTTATTTCAGGAAATAGATTAAAAAGCTCACTATTGTTTTCCATTATGCCTAACTAGTGAAAAATAAAAACAAGAAACAAAAAGATGCAATTGCAGGATCTAAAGGAAATAGCTTCGAGCACTCACACACCGGCAACAGTGCTAGGAAATAGCTTAATAGTCGGAGGATGTGAATACCTTTTACCTTACCTCCCGGCAACGGTGCCAGAAAATAGCTTGATGTCTACGCACGCTTCTATTCCTGTAGACAGTGTTGGGCCTCCAAGAGCAGAGGTTTGTAGAACAGCAGAAAGTTTCCCTTAAGTGAATCACCCAAGGTTTATCGAACTCAGGGAGGTAGAGGTCAAAGATATCCCTCTCAAGCAACCCTGCAATTACGATACAAGAAGTCTCTTGTGTCCCCAACACACCTAATACACTTGTCAGATGTATAGGTGCACTAGTTCAGCGAAGAGATAGTAAGATGCAAGTGATATGGATGAATATGAGTGGTAATAACAATCTGAAATAAATATGGCAGCAAGTAAACATGCAGCAGAACTTGTTGGAAATGGGGTTTCAATGCTTGGAAACAAGGCCTAGGGATCATACTTTCACTAGTGGACACTCTCAACAATGATCACATAAATAAATAACTTCTCTTCACTTGTGCTACTTTCTCACACTCTCTTGTTGGATAACAAACACCATTCATTGTGTAGGGCTACAAGAGCACCCTCAAGACGGAGTAAACAAGCTCCACAACTTCATAAAGGAATCACACACGATGCGCACACTGTCACCGTCACATCGTGGAGAGTAACTCCGGAGTTCATATTAAAGTAACCTCTAGAGTGCATAGTAATAGTTAACTTCATAATCTACAAGAGATTACAATCATAACCTACGCCAAGTACTACATGATGCACACACTGTCAACATTACATCATGGAGGAGGAATAGACTACTTTAATAAAATCACTAGAGTAGCACATAGATTAGTAGTGATACAAAGCTCATGATCACATAAAGATCACACCATGGGAGAGAGAGAGATGAACCACATAGCTACCGGTAGAGCCCTCAGCCTCGGGGGAGAACTACTCCCTCCTCATCATGGGAGACAGCGATGGCGATGAAGATGGCGGTGGTGTCGATGGAGATGACTCCGGGGGCGATTCCCCGTCCCGGCGGCGTGCCGGAACAGAGACTTCTGTCCCCCGAAACGGAGTTTCGCGATGGCGGCGGCGTCCCTGGAGTCTTTCTGGAGTTTCGTCAATTGGTGTCGGGTTTTTAGGTCACGAGGGATTATATAGGCGAAGAGGCGGCGCAAGGAGGTGCCTGGGGGGCCCACCCCATAGGGCGCCCCCCCCCCCTCTAGGCCGCGCCAGCCTATGGTCTGGGAGCCCTGGGCCTCCCCTCCGGCTCTCTTTCGGTGTTCTGGTCCGTCTCGGTGAAATATGATGTTTGGCCTGTGTTTCGTCGAATTCCGAGAATATTGCCCGAACAGCCTTTCTGGAACCAAAAACAGCGAGAAAACAGAACGCGGCACTTCGGCATCTTGTTAATAGGTTAGTTCCGGAAAATGCATAAAAACATTATAAAGTGTGAGCAAAACATGTAGGTATTGTCATAAAACTAGCATGGAACATCAGAAATTATAGATACGTTGGAGACGTATCAGTCGTTCACAGATTCCGATCAGGATAGCGACTCGGAAAGCTTCGACAACATTGGCTTTACCAACTTTTACTTCATCAACAACTCTACTGCTAGTAGGGAGGTCTTCGCTGATCTATCCGACGGTGTCACCGACCCTGAAACTGATGAGAACACAACTGCAACATATCACCAAATCTACGTAATCGGGGGAACATGCCGTCAAGAGGATGAAGCGTCGGAGGCTTTCGACGATTTGGGCGACCCCTACATCGATCCCACAAATCTCACGCGTGGAACAGGAAATAAATACATCGGATCCACGCCGCGGGAAAAAGTACAGCTGGCGCAGGAAGCGTGGGATATAGCTCAGAGAGCCATGGATGGCACAGAGCCGATGACCACAACAGCTACGCCGCAGGCGTTGCAAGCATTTCAATATAAAATTGCTCGTTCTAGATGAGAGCTAGAAAAACAAAGGGCAATAATTGACGAAAGAAGAGCTGCAGCTGCTAAATCAAGTGAGTGCAGGGTCAACCTAAGTCGACACTCGAGGACTTCCGGAGATAGTCACAGGAACACCCGCTCAAGAGCAAGATCTCGATTGGCAGACTTGCCCGAGCAAGATCGGGAGAACTAGATCCAAAATCTAGACATGTCCTTTATGTCAATATACACGAGAGGGCACATCATCCCGAAAACTCCGGAGGTAGGGTATTTGGCGACACATGCTTACATAATGGCATCGAAACCACCTCAAAGAGATTCCAGGGCATCACTGTAACAGATGGATATGGAAGGAGTTGGTGTTATGGGGGAAGCGATAGCAGGAAGAGAAGTTGCACCACAACCCGAAAGTGCTCCACGCAGAAACAGCCCAAGCCAAAATAGTCCCTGACCCACTGCGGTGGCGGCGCGAGACGGTCCAAGAGATGGTGACGCGAGGAACATGGTGACTCATGCTCGAGTCGACAAAGCACATGAGGAAAGGAGTCGTGAAAATAGAACACGAGAACGTTCACCAGAAGTTAACGATGAAGACTTGTGCAGACTCCCTTTCTTTACCCGACATATTCGCAAAACTCGAGTGCCCACTAGCTTCAAGTTAGCTGACAACTATAAAAAGTTCGATGGACTGCAAGATCCAGAGGATTGGCTAGTCGATTATCTAGAGACAGTGAAGCTGATGGGCGGAACCAGAGCAACGGCCATGCAGAGAATTCAGGTCCACCTCGGCGGAGCCGCAAGATCCTGGATGAAGAAGCTACCGGAAGGATCCATCGATAGCTGAGAAACTTTCGAGGACTTATTCGTGAGGAATTTCCATTCCACGTGCAAGAAATCTGCATCAATAGAGCAGTTAATTAAGGACTTGCAAGTAGAAGTCAGATGAATCGATGAGGATGTACATTCAACGGTGGAGCATCATTAAAAATTCGGCTGAGCACATATCCGATGAAAGAGCGATCGACGCATTCGTCGCGGGAATCCGAAGAAGAGATCTAATTGAAGAGTTGGGGAGATCCAACCCTAGAATGATAGCAGACCTCATGGAAATAGCGAATCGCTGGGCTGACAGGGAAGATTTTGTTCATAACAAACGACAGAGATCACCAGAAGAGGATCGCAACAGAAACAATAATCAAAATAGGCGATGTTTTTGCCACTTCACAGATTATGACGGTTCCAGACAAATAGCGGCTGGCTTCCGAGGAAACAGTGGAGGAAACCATCGGGATGATTACCAAAGGAACAACGATCAGCACAACGATCACAGAGTTGCACCGAGTTTTAGCAGACAAAATAATCGGCCAAGGTTCCCAAGGCCATACAATATGTCACCCGAAGATCTGCTGAATGGGCTGTGCCAGATGCACTTCTACCTCGACAATGATGGAAAGAGACAGTCGGGCCATCTTTAGAAGGATTGCCGAACTTTCCAAGCTCTGTGGAGATATACGGAGAACGCAAACACGCAAGCAGCAAACAGGGGATATCTGCAGGGGCCAAGGAGTGAAGTTCACCTGCCACCACCACCCGCAATTACTACTGCGAATCAACATCAGTTGCAACTTGCGGCACCTCCGGGCAATAACGGCGACTTCATAGACACAACGGGAGCGGTGTCGATGATACAGAAGGGCAGACCTTCGAATAGAGCGCAGAAGCTAATTTCACGACAGGTGTACATGGCAGAAAAGTCGCCTCCACCAACCGTTGAGTACCTCAATTGGTCGGGAAATCCAATAGGATTCACTCAAGAGGATCACCAACCTCAAGTTCCATGACCAGGGCGATCAGCTATGATCCTACCGGCGGTCATCGCGGAATTTGAGGTCTCCTGCATATTCATAGACATAGGAAGCAGTCTAAATCTCATATACACAGATACGCTGCGGAAGATGAATATCTCTCTGGCAAACTTGACACCAACAGACACGCGTTTTCACGGCATTGCACCCGAGAAACCAAACTATCCTTTGGGTAAGATTGCACTGGACATAGAGTTTGGAACACGAGAAAATTTCAGGAAGGAAAAGATGGAATTCGAAGTTATCGACTGGCCGTCGCAATATCATGCCCTCTTGGGACAACCCGCATATGCCAGATTTATGGCTCTGTTGCATTATACATATCTGTTGTGGAGAATCCCTGGACCCAAGGGCCCAATAACAGTCAAAGCAAGTTTTGCTTTGGCGGATAAATGTGACAAGGATTTCCACAAGCTTTCTGAAACATTCGGGATGCAGGCTGAGTATGAGGCATCCAAGCTTACCACCAACTACGACGTGTTACCTGACAGAGGTAGATCCTTGCAAGAGCAAGCTTTCGACGCCTCCAAGAACTCTAAGGAAGTGCATATCCACCCGACAGATCCCAAAAAGACGACGTCCATCGCTTCCAACTTGGACATCGCATAGGAAAGCGCGCTCGTAGAGTTCCTCCGTGAGCACCGGGAAATCTTTGCATGGTGTCCAGCTGATATGCCAGGAGTACCCAGGAAACTTGTTGAGCACCCCCTCAATGTAGATCCAAGAGCTGGACCAATTCGACAACCTTTGCGGCGATTCTTCGAGCAAAACCGCAAAGCCATGCTGCCTGAGATCCGTCGACTCAAAGAAGCGGGTTTCATCAAGGAACTGCACACCGAGGACACGTGGGTCGCTAACCCAGTGTTGGTCCCGAAGAAAAACACTGAAGTCCTTCGCATGTGCGTCGATTTCACGTGTCTCAACAAACATTGTCCAAAGGATCCACTTTCCCCTCCCGATGATCGATCAAATGATCGATTCCACGGCAGGTTGTGAATGTTTTTCCTTCCTCGACGCGTATTCTGGTTACAATCAGATCCGCTTAAAAGAAGAAGATGAAGTCAAAACAGCTTTCATAACCCCTTATGGCGTATTAATTCTGCTATAGAATAATGCCTTTCGGGTTAAAAAACGCAGGAGCCACATATCAAAGGATGATTCAGAAGTGCCTCGCCACGCAGATTGGAAAAAAACGTCCAAGTATACATCAATGATGTAGTCATAACAACAAAGCAAGGGTCGTCCCTCATCGAAGACCTCAAAGAAACCTTCAACAACCTCGACAAGTTCTCTCAAGTTGAACCCGACAAAGTGTTTCTTTGGTGTTCCTGCGGGAGAACTCCTCGGATACTTAGTATCAGCCAGAGGAATCGAGGCCAATCCAGAGAAAATACAGGCTATCTTGACGATGAGAAAACCAACCAAGCTCAAAAAGATACAGCAGCTGACTGGGCGAGTCGCAGCTTTGAGTAGATTTGTCGCAAGATTAGGAGAAAAGGCGTTGCCCTTTTACGCGCTCATCAAGCAAGGAGAAAAGTTCGAGTGGAACGAGGAGGCAGACATAGTTTTTGAGCATATGAAGCGAACTATTTCAACACCACCAGTACTGGTGGCACCCCGAGAGAAAAAACCTCTGTTGTTGTACATTGCGGCCACACCTCAAGTGAGAAAAAAATTGATTAGATAAATTCCCTAACATAGTGCTATGATTCTCACTAAGCTTTGTAAGGGTCCTATTTTGTTCAGTATGAGCATGCATAAAACTTTTGAAAGTGTTTTCAATTGAAACATACATTACCATTGCTTGCTCCACTACCATTAGTGTAATTATTGTTTTGAACTCCTGTAGTATTAGTATACTGTTTTTGAAAATTAGAGCCCTAGTTTTGACTCTTCTATGCAGGGTTATAAGGATTTCTTGCTATGAAGTCTACTTCCTCAACTTTAGAATTGGTGATGGCATTAACTTGGGTATTTTCCTTACCCTTCAAAATATTTAAAAGCTCATCCACCTTTGAAGTAAGCTCTTCATTATTACCTTTCGTGATTGAACTCACATTTCTTGAGGAGGATCTTTCTACATGTCATTGGACATGGTTGATCTGCATATCATCTAAAAGTATTCTTGCAACTTCAATTGGCTTGCTCATAAATGTTTCCTCTGGCTGTAGTATCAAGCATAGACTTTGACATTGGGTTAAGGACATTATAAAATAAGTGTAGAATTAACCAGTCCTTCATTCCATGACTTGGACAGTTCATGGTGGATTCTTTCATCCTTTCCCATGCAAGCGCTAGAGGCTCGCGGTCTTCTTGTCTAAAACATGTAATATTAGAATGCAGCTGCATAGTATTTGCTTGTGGGGAAAACTTAATCATTAATATATTAGTGCATTCATCCCATGAATTTATAGTGCCTTTAGGCAAAGCTAGTAACCATTCTTTTGATTTTCCTCTTAGTGGAAAAGGAAACAAGCGTAATTTTACCGCATTGGGGTCAACATCTTTAATATGCATCATGATTTGTAGAGGTGATACGTAGACATAGGTTGGTGGTTGATACCTTCGATCCGGATTATGGATTGTAGTATGATAAGCTTTTTCCCTAGTAGACCTAGGTTTAATCGAACCTTGGAAAGCACTGCTAAAATGGTGTAAAGGAAACATCTACAAGACTTATTAGTTAATTTGATTTTATGTTTACCGGACCTATCTAGTTTATTCTTAAAGAATTTGTGATGGGAATAGGCCAGGGTTAAGGTTTCTCCTGCAGCTATGCATACATATAAATGAAGTGAAAATGTGTAGTAAATAAAATAGAGATAAGAGATTTCTGAGCAGCACATCCATAAATATACTCTTGCTCCTAAAGCCAGAGGTCACAAGAGCCTCTTGGTCCAACCAATGTTCCCACAGCCGCGAGTAACAATAGTTATTAAGCATATGAATACAGATCAAAGCATTAAGCTAGATGATTATGCCACGGATTCCGAATGAATCACTAAACATGTACCGTTACTTTCCCCTTTTTTTCATTGAGGTTTCACAATAGCACGCCGTTCTCCACTCATCCCACATCTTCCCTTGATCGATCTGATAGACATGGTTACCTGCAGATCATCGAATCGAGGCAAAGAGACAAGGATACAAGATTTCAAAACTCATATTCAATCCTTACACATATTATAAGATTAGATGCACATAAACACTGTGAGGATTCACCCCAACCCGCAGCCCGTGAGGACTACCCACATATAATATCAAAATCAATAAAAAAGATAGAAATCACTGTGGCAAATACTTGGATTGAAATCACAATATTATTACAATGGTAGCCAATTCTCTAGGAGATCTCTATTATAGTGGTGATGGATATGGCTATGGAGGAGATTGGAGATGGAATGGATGAACTATGGTGGTGGATCTCCTTCGGTGTGGTGTAGATGGATCTGATGGATGCCAACTCTATTTGGCGACGAATGGCTCTCTTTTGGCGTCGGGTCCTTCATAGAACTTATAGGGTTTGACCTCGAGAATGCTGCAGCAGGCCGTACGGGCGGGACTTGCACATACGGATGTCTGTTAAACTCCCTGGAATCGCCTCTTCGAGCCTGATCAACTTTGCTGCACTTGTGACGCAATTTTCTTCAGTAATTACAGGTCCATTTATCATTATGGCGTGATTTTCTGCACACCATTCAAAGATAGAAGAGGTTGCACATCTTTGCATTAATTATTCATTAGTAACAAATTGAGAGGTAAACTTAGTCAATTTCTTGACTTAGCTAAGGGTTTAAACGCGAGAAAAAGTGGCGTATTTCACATCCATCAGTGGTATATGTTGCATTGGCATGGTTCTAGTTGCATAGATAGGTCCATGAAGATTATGTGAGTGTGGTTGCAATGAAAAATCAAAAAGACGTGGAAACGGAGGTTGACTTTAGTTAGGGGGTTCTCATCAAGTGTTAGGTATCAATTTTCAGAGGTGCAAACTCTAGGTCTAGCCTGCTTTAGTTGAACTTGGCAATGGTGAATTCATGCGGTGTTTCCTCATTGAAGGCATTGTGTGGAGTCTTCTCAGACTTCTCTTCAAGTGGTTGGTCCCAAAAACGTCAGTGTTCTTTGTTGATCCATTCATGGAGGTGTCGTTACTGGAGCACCCATGTTGTTACCCATGGGTTTCCATTATTGGTGGTTGATGTTGTTTGTTGTAAGTTTTCGTTGATCTCTTTAAAAAAAAGTTGTGTTCATCCTCGACGTCATACTAACTCTTGATATCATGTTAACTAGTGCATAGGTTAGGTGCTTACTATTAATTTATTTTGCTAATAGAGAAAATCTATGTGACTTCGCGTTGATTCTGTATATATTTTGGTTAACAAAATATTAAGGACATGTAGAGAAAATCTTTACTCATAAAAAACTGAGATTTTATTAAAACTTCTAAATGTCACTTTGTGCAACACACCTCATATAGCACGTATTATATATACTCAAGCCCCAATCATGTAATATATGCCAAAAATTATATACCAGAAAAATATTTTCTAACATGTTTTTCATTTTTGGGCAATTTTGTATCTCAGTGAGAATTATGCTCTTCTATGTTACTTACTTAAAAAAAAACAACAAAAAGGCCAGGAAAATTTTCGTAAAAGATAATAAAACATGATTGCACATGTGTTGAAGGTTCATTTTTGTTTATTGGCCATTGGATGACTTAAATCTGGTCTTAAACTCTAAGGCTACACTTGTTAGACAATTAACTTTCAGTGTTGGAGATATTTCGCACTCATCACAGTAATACTAGCCTTGTCGGCTAGATGGTAGTTGGCTTGGCATAAGTGAAAGCCTCACTCAAAATAAAATGAATAAAACCACAGAAATAAAGAAGAAATAAATGGATATAAATTTTATCTCTTGATAAGAAAATATAAATTTGTGAAACTATCGAGAAAATATGAAATATTCTGTGAACCTACTAGAAAATAATAAAATTATAAATGTGGAATTTAGAAAAATCAAAATGAAATTAATAATCAGAAAATCCTTGAAATTGTTACAAACCATAGGCAATTCAGGAATATCTATCTATTATATACTAAAAGCCAAATGCGGAACTAAAATAAAGACATTACGTTGATCCACATCACTTAAATTATCTTAGTAGTTAGATCTAAAACTTGCGGCTAGGATTTAACAATTATTAATAGTTACTTAACTTGAGAGTAGTCCAGTTGACACGATCAAATATGAGACCACAATTTTCTTTACCAAAAACGAGTTGTCCATTTTTCACACGATAGAATAGATAGCTGATCGTGTCAATGTTGGTCTCCTTATAGTACGTGTTTTTTTGGCAACCCGTCAAGCTACATCTTTAAAGCATCCCATCTTGGTTTTTTCCAAAAATAAGGTACCAAATTGCTGGAACGTGGGCATACATATGGCAGTCTGCGTATGTATATTTTATGACTGCGCATGAGAATACAAAATTAATCTCCAGGCAAATAAATATTCGTCTCGACTTCTTTTCATGTTTTGAATCTCTATCGTGATTTTACTGATAAAATTGGGAAGTGTTTCCTTTTCACAAAAAAATCTCAACAAACATCAGCTTTAACACATTCACACCAGCTTACAAAGACGAATATGTTCTGATAATTAATTTAATATTATGAGATAGGATTCAATAATAAAAAACAATACAAGTATGTATTTCAATGCACTAGATTAATCCATATATGCTGGAAATATAATTCGGTGATATTAATCTGAACGTCAAAGATAAAAAAAAATTCTAGCACGTAAGGGATGGTACAAACAATTTTAGACTAAGAGTCTGGCGGAATCGGTTTCTTGCCAATTTTTGGTAAAACAATTGAACTGGTTTTTACGTCACGTATGAGACAGAATACCGATGTTCCAAAAATTATACGTTAAGATATTTTTTTGAAGGTTGCACGTTCAATGTGTCAAAGTGTTGGAGACTTCCTACCATTGTACCAAAATGAAATTAACGGATCAACTCAGGCCAAAACATTCCACTTTGTCGATGAATAGTTCTGCCTTGGAGAGGTTTTCTAATACTTAACCATGGTATATGAATTGACTATCCATAAAAAATTGAGCTCAGATTTATTTTTTACTTCTATTTGTGTTTATTAATTTTAATTTAAAATAATATTTGTATATAAGTAAGTGCACCAATGGGGAGTTTGAGTACACGTTCATATTTACAATATACCTTCGTTTAGAAGAGTGCCATGTATTTTAAACGGGTATAGCAAATGAGACGAAGACAATTTCACACAGATCAATAAACTCATTATTTAGTTGTCCATACAATAAGTTATTTTCTATTAATTGTGTCGCGAACAAACTATTTTTGCTTCTGTTCGAAAAATCATTACAAAAATGATAAACATAACTTAGATCTATGTTTCGCACAATCACTACAACACTAGTAGGAAAACCCTTATAGGCGGAGCTTAGTTCTGTGGCGCATCACTAAAAATACGCCACAGAATGTTATTTTGTGGCGCACCATGCTAGGTGCGCCACAGAAATAGCTTAATTTTGTGGCGCACTACTGAACATTGCGCCACAGAAATTATATGGGGCCCACATCCTGCCACCACCAATTACTAGTGTAGGTATTTCTATGGCGCACATGGCGTGCTGCGCCACAGAAATAACTCTTTCTGTGGGGCATGTGCTTCGGTGCGCCACAGAAGTAGTTGATTCTGTGGCGCACTTGTTCGGGTGCGCCACAGAACTAAGGTAACTTATATCATCGCCCGTGCCCTCCCCCACGCCTGTTCACCTCTCCCCTCTCCCCTCTCCCCTCCCCTCTCCCCTCTTCCCTCTCCTCCGATCCGTACCGCCGCGCGCCGCCATGGTCGTCGCCATCGCCGTCGCCGCCGCCTTCCTCCGTGAGGGCCGCATGCCGCCATGGTCCTCCCATCCCCGCCACCTGCAGCACAAGCTGCCGCTACGGCGAGGAGGGGCCGCCGCGAGGAGGGGCCGCCATCGCGTGAAGGTGGAGGAGCCGCCGCGTCCTCCTCCTCCTCCACCGCTGTCGTCGTCGTCAACCTCCTCCTCCACCCCTGTCGTCGGTGAACTCTCTCCCCTCCCCTCCCCTCCCCTCCCTCTTCCTCTCCCGCGCGAGCACAAAGTGCTCGACGAAATGCTCGTGTGCTGCTCTGGTTGTCTGTCGTTGTCGTTGATGTGCTACCGGCTGCTCGTTGTTCGTTGATGTGCTACTCGGATGCAATCTATCTATCTATCCTAGCTTGATGTCATTGTTGCTGCAGCTAGATGCATGCTCTGGTTGTGCTCGCTGTTGCTCGTTGATGTACCGGCTCGTCGTTGCTTGTTGATGTGCTACTGGATGCAATCTATCTATCTATCCTAGCTTGTTGTCATTGTTGCTGCAGCTAGATGCATGCTCTTGCAGCTTCTCACCATTCCCGGTGAACTATACTCGTTGCTATTGCTTGTGTGTCCATGCTCTAAATGGTCAAATGATCATCATGTGCTAGTGATTTACTTACCGGCTCATTGCTCATGCCTTTTACCCTAGAGTTGGGTACCCTAGCTTTGTTTTGAACTCAACTGAGTAATGATAATTTATATTTCTTGTTGGCTTGGATGAATTTATGGTTGATGTACCTCAGTAGTGGTTCTGGATGCATTGCTGCTGTTGCTCTGGATGCATTGCTGCTGTTGCTCTGGATGCATTGCCCCTAATTGTTATTGATGAACCATGTGATGGTAATGATTCAATTTAATTCAATGATGTTAATTTGATTTCCATCCTTTGTTGGAAATAAATCCATGTCCGAACTCTGTACAAGGTAATGAAGACTTGCTCACTTGGTATTGCTTGCTAGTTGGACATTTGGTTGGTTTTGATGCTACTGGTTCATTTAAATGCATTAAATGCTACTATGGTATGCTACTGTGGTATCCTTGTGAAGAAAATGATGGATTCTTCTGAGCTTATGGTATGCTACTATGCTACTGTGGTATCCTTATGAAGATTTACTTGATGGATTGTTGTGAGCTTATGTATGCTTATAATGCTCTGATTAGTGGGGATGCTTACTGGATCATGTGCATATAGTTCATATAGTTCCCTAAAAAGAAAGAATGCTCCCTGGCCAGATGCTTGATGTCTTGGCTCAGCCAATGATGCAAAGGCCGAGGCAAAAACTTGGATAAGAACAGATACTAAAATAGAGATATTCACATTAGGGAATCATGTAAATGAATGCCACTGTGGTATCCTTTGAAGAAAATGAGAAGTTTCTGATGGTTTAAAAGACTAGGAGATGCTAGGTTATTAAGTTGGCTGTCAAGGTTGGTTTTATCTAGTTAATTTGGATAGGCTATGTGTTCTTGCTTACTTATGCATATCCATCTCTACTGGATTGACTAGCTCAGGCTTGGCCTCTCTCTTGCCAGCATCACTTGGTTACTACCAAGTGATGAATAATCCCTTATGGTACCCCGGCTTTGTTTTGAACTCAACTGAGTAATGATAAATTTCTATTTCTTGTTGGCTTTGATGAAAATAGAGATATCCACAGTAGGGGATCATGTAAATGAATGCCACTGTGGTATCCTTTGAAGAAAAAAGACTGTTTATGATGGTTTTAAAAGGCTAGGTGGTGCTAGGTGATTCAGTTGGCTACCAAGACTTGTCTCATCTGGTTAGCTGGGATATGCTATGTGTTGTTGCTTGTTTAGGCATATCTATCACTTACTGGATTTACTGGTTCTTGATTGGCCTCTCTTTTGCCAGCATCACTTGGTCTATATACCAAGTGATGAATAATCCCTTTGGAGCATCTGCTCCATGCATGCATGCTATGTGTGTTCGAGCATCTTGACTTATGTCACCATGGTTGCTGGTTTGTTGGTGTTTTTGTACTTGCCGATGATTAGATGGTTGGTCGATCACTCGTACACTCGGGGGTGGAGCAAGTGAGCCTGGTGTGATGGCACAAGTATCAATATTTTGTGCATCCTACCTGGCCTCACTTACTCCATCCCTGGATGTTAATATTTGTTTCGACCAACAAAGTACGAGGCATTCCATTTAGTTCATACTAGCTACTTCTTATTTGCATTGGCCTTTCTTCCATTTTAGTACCGATGATTAAATTGTTTGGTCACTTGTACACTCTGCGGTGGGGCCAGTGAGCCTGGTGCGATGGCACAAATATCAATCTCTTGTGCATCCTACCTGGCCTCGCTGACCCCATCCCTGAATGTTAATATTTCTTTCGACCAACAAAGTATGAGGCATATGATATCTAGTTGAGATACCACTTGGCTCTTTCTTCCATTTTAGTGCCGATGATTAGAATGTTTGGTCACCTATACGCCGCAATATACTTTGTAGACGGGCCCCCCTTTCCCCGGCCGCCGTTCCGTGAAAGAGTCTTTGACGAGACAACAATGCCGACCTGCCTCTCCGGCGCATCACCACTTTTCTTCTCTCGCCGTCCAGTACGTGAACGAGTCCTTAATGCAAAGACGGTGCCAGCCTCCCTAGCATCATGCCGACCCCTGTTGCCGCGCTTCAGGCCGTGTCTCACGCGCCCTGCACTCTTCGCCTTTTTGCCCGGTGAACGAATAGACTAATCGTTGGAATAAGGAAGCCAATGACGGCCGATCGCAATTTAATCTTGCGACCAGCCGTCATCGGTTTCCTTATTCCAACGATTAGTCTATTGGTTCACCGGGCAAGAAGGCGAACAGTGTAGGGCGCGGGACACACGGCCTGAAGCGCGGCAACACGACCCGGCATAATGCTGGGCAGGCCGGCACGGTCTTCGCATCAAGGACTCGTTCACTGGACGGCGAGGGACTGCCGTGGTTCTGCGCCGGAGAGGCAGATCGGCGTTGTTGTGTCGTCAAGCACCCGTTCACGGAACGGCGGCCGGAGAAAGGGGGCCCTTCTGCAAAGTATACTGCGGTGTATACTGCAACTATGGTTTCTGACCATAGTATTTGTGTTGACCAACAATGTATGAGGCACTTATTCCATTTTGTCATTCCATTTGCTTTGATATTTTCAAAATGCCGATGATTAAAATGTTTGGTCACCGTACACTCGGGGGTGGCGTAAGTGAGCCTGGTAAGATAGCACAAATATCAATCTCTTGTGCATCGGACTTGGTCTCACTTACGCCGTCCCTGAATGTTAATATTTGTGTTGACCAACAATGTATGAGGCATTTATTCCATTTCTCTTGTGCATCGGACTTGTTGGTCTCATTTTCTTCCATTTTCATCATAGTAGGAACTGGATGAAGACCCCGATGCAAGCGAGCCTGGTGGGTAGAGATGAGGGAGCAAAGGAGGAACCGGATGAAGAGTACTTTGTATCTCGAAATTGTGAATTTTGTATGAATTAAGAGTTGTATGCAAAACATTTGACACTTGCCACTATATATGTATCTCGATCGGGCTCTAAGTAATGTGATGATGATGTCTATGTTATATCTGTGCAATGTACATGATATTTATATTATATCTGAATGTTGATGTATATGTTGCTGTATATAACCTGTATATTGTTGTCTATAAACTGCATGTGTATAGCAGGCAGACGCTTTTCTGTGGCGCACCTAGGAACACGTGCGCCACAGAAACCTTAATTCTGTGGCGCATGGGACGGTGCGGCACAGAAACCTTATTTTTGTGGCGAAGTTTCTGTGGCGCACCTCCCATGTGCCATAGAATCCATTTTTGGTACGCCACTGATGAGGCTTTTTCTACTAGTGCAATGATGCCCTCGCATTTGCGAGGGCCACCTTGCTAGTTGATATAAAGGGAAAATATGGAAAGCTTTTCAACATGTTTGATTATTTTTGAATATTTTTCAAATTCACGACCTTTTAGGAAGACCACTATATCAAATTTTCACTAAATTTATATGCTCTTCTCATATTATTAATGTTTGGAATCCCTCATTTTTACTTGGCTTTCTCTTTTTATTATCCGATAAAGCGAATATATTATGATTCGACATATACAAATTGCATCTAACCTCTGCAAAAACATAATGTCAAGTGCCAGTTGAGACACCAAGGATGCACACTACCAGAAAAAAAAAAAGGAAAAGGCCCCATCGAGGCGAACATCAACATTCCTTTTCTTATAACGATAATGTATTTTTTCATTCTCCCTTGATGTTTTGGCAGTTTGATTCTCTTCGTGTTGACCGGTCTCACACATGTTCAAATAGTGCAATGTTATTGTCATTGTCTTGTCGACCATACCAATTTCACATATGTTTGTAATCAAATCTCTTTGGAACTAGAAGTTATTGGTAAAAGTCACGTGATTGTGGGATTCGAAGGCCAAAACTAAACTCGGCCAGGTAAGGGACAAAAGAGAACTTCTAGTGAATGTCATGTTTAAAATTTTGAGGAAGTTTAATTTGGACGTCGGTCTAATGAAGAATCAAATTTCAATTTCAAAATCATTTTGACTTTTAAAAATAACGAACTTGGAAGAATAAATTCCAAAGGTTTCAGATATGAAGTGTATGGAAGTACCCGCGTAGTAACATTTTCTTTATCGTTTGGATCTTATAGTGATATTTGTTTGTGCTTAATCTTATATATCACCTTACATGTTAAACTTGGAGGAAATGGGCTCTCTACTTCTCTAGGCATGCACTTATTAGTGGTCAGGTAGAGAGCCAGAGATGACATACTAAGGCATGTGCTTAATGTCGAAGGAATAGGTTGTTTTCAGGGTCGTCAAATAAGGTATAGAGTAATAGATGGAACTTTTTTATATCGACTCGTATATGCGCCTTAGCAAAGCAAGAATAGTAAACAGAATAATTCAACGGTTCGTCTAAAAGACGAACAGGTCAGTTTGTATACTAATGTCAAAACGTAGATGCTAAGTGGACCGACAAACAAAATTCCGATGTGCTAACGTTTAACGTCATCCAGCAGTATTTCTGTATATTTTCGTTTATACAGGCTTACGTTTTCGAACAGACTGACACAATACGACTCTGGCTCTGGCCTTTGGTCATCATCTATATAGGCTTCACGTAATTATACTACGTACATTGAGACTGACACTTGAACGCGCGTCAACGTCATCGCGCCATTGGTTGTTAACTTGCCAGCGTAAGGGTGCATGCGATACAAATATAATCCCGCTGGTTTCTTTTTTCGAACCATACCTATATCTCACTGGTTTCTTCGTTGCAGTCGCTCTTGTCTAAGATCAGTTCATTCATGAAAAGTATCAAATGAATCGCAGATGTTTGCTTACCTACATATACGTGAAAGACTAGTGCGCATGAGTTGTGGGCGTCTTGGTGAGATTGTTCTCCACCAGATTGAATATGCTTGTATCTGGTGGTAATGTCGACTTTCCTTTTCTTATATTGTGATAATGTCTCCATTCTCCATGTTATTTGTATTGTCTTATTGACCATACCACTTTAACAAAATTATGTAACCAAATCTCTCTCCAACAAGAATTTAATGGTAAAAGTTGGATGATTGTGTGGTTCGAAGGCCAAAACTAAATTTGGCCAGATAAGGGACCGAAAGAGAACTGCTAACAAAACTAAATTTGGCCAGATAAGGGACCAAAAGTGAACTGCTAACAAGAATTTTAGAATTTTGAAGTAGTTTAATTTGGACATAGGTCGAAGAATCAAATTTAAATTCCAAAACCATTTCTACTTCTAAAAATAACGAACTTGCAAGAATAATTTCTAAGGTTTCAAATCTAAACTGTGTGGAAGTATTTGTGTAATAACATTTTCTTGATCTTTTGGATCTTATTGTGCTGTTTGTTTGGACTTAATCGTGCATATCACCTTACATGTAAACTTGGAGGAAATGGGATCTCTGATCCTCTAGGTATGCATTTGTTAGTGATCGGGCAGAGACGGACGTGTCACATAAAAGGCATGCGTCATTTATAGTACAATATTTTGGGCCAATTTTCGAACACAAAATGATAAAATGAACTCTATATAAGTGGAATTTTGGTGGGATCCTTTTTGCATCTCTAGAATAAGTCGTTTTCAGCCTCAAAAAAGATAGTAAAGTGATATATAGGTGGAACTTTTTATTATATCTACTCGTATATAATGCATAGCAAAGAATACATATAGTAGTATTAACTAAACAGAATAATTCAAGAGGTTCGTCTAACAGACGAACAGGTCAGTTTATGTATTAATGTCAAAACGTAGATGCTAAGTGGACCGACAAACAAAATTCCGAGGTCCTAACGTTTAACGTCATCCAGCAGTATTTCGATCTGTATATTTTTGTTTATACAGGCTTACGTTTTCGAAGAGACTGACAATACGACTCTGGCTCTGGCCTCTGGTCATCAACTATATAGGCTTCGCGTAATTATACTACGTACGTTGAGACTGACACTTGAACGCGCGTCAACGTCATCGGGCTATTGGTTGTTAATTTGCCAGCGCGAGGGTGCGATACAAAATATAATCCCGCTGATATCTCACTGCTTTCTTCGTTGCAGTCGCTCTTGTCTAAGAGTTCAAGTCAGGAAAACTATCAAATGAATCGCAGGAGTTTGCTTACTACACGTACAAAAGACTAGCTAGTGCGCATGAGTTGTGGGCGTCTTGGTGAGATTGTTCCCCACCAGATTGAATATGCATGTATCCGGTGGCAGACTTGTATATTTATTGAGATAAGATATGTTATGATTCAAGCAGAGTTCTTTTCTTCGCACTTGTAGCATGAGGTGTCTTTTGTCGTTCTCCCATCACAAAAATATTAGGCATGAATATGGCCACAATGATATAATAAACTCAGCAAACTCCAAAAGCTTGATGTCTGACAATGTCATATCTTTTCTATTTATTTTGAAACGCATGTTCCGTTAGCACGGGTGGATCGCAGAAGCCCACGATCGACCAACCCGCATTTAAGTAGGCGACCTGGCAGCTAAGAACAAATGATTAGGAAGCTTCTTATTCCATTGGCTAAATGTACTCCATCGTCCTTCTCAAGTCTGAAGTCGTTTGTCCAAGACAAAGAATTTACAACAGCTCCATCATTTCCTATTGCCGGCCGGTGTGTTCACCTTCAAATAGTGTAATGAACTCCTGTCCGCACTCGTTCATCACATCATCAGAAGGACATTAGCACCGGTACGAGTACGTCCTGAGAGGCCACTTTGTCAATTGTCATTGTAAACTAACGCTGCATTGCCCACTAGTTAATCATGAGTGTCGGTACAGTGCGATATTTCGATAAGCTCTGCTCCCCCGAGCAATCATGCATGCATTTGGTGGCGGCTATACCGTGGGTCCAAGTGGCTCCCAGCAGGTTGCAATGGATTAAACCTAACAAAACCAAGTTTACTTCACCCAAAAATGTGGTCCCTCTGTTGAGATCCTCGTGAAAGAGGTTCAACAACATGGTATTGATCTGGGAAAAGTATACTTTGATCTCTAAAATAAGAGGAGGTTCTAAATTAAGAGTACAGTATATATAAATGTCTGTAAAACGTATATTTTCTGGAGAAAAGTAGCTGATAATTCAAACAACGCAAAATATACTACCTCTCTTGTTTTTACACGGCGTATATATGACTGATTACTACAAGGCTTCGACCAATAATAACTAAATTTAATTTATGTGATATAAGTCTGCACTTAAAAGTTATGATTGTGACCTTATATCACACCAAGCATACGTTAACAGTAATGCAGGATAGAATATTTGCACAAGAATATGAAATTTGAGAAAACCTAAAAATAAGGTGTGCCCATTCAATCAAGACTAAGACATTTTTCGTGTGTTGTCTAATATTTTGCACTATGGACACATCATTTTTGTATATGTTCTTTCAACAAGAGGCATTTCACCCCTCAGCTAATTTTATAGAAATCAACTTGCATGTTGCAATCATAAAACTAAGATTTTTTTTACACCCACATTAACAATTGGAACTCAAATTAATGACAACGACACAAGCTCCAAGAAAGAACATAATGCCTACACATGGTGGTCAACCTACCACGACAATGGTGGTATCTAACAAAAGATAAGATCTTGTTAACTTCGCTGAAAAATAGTCCCTTTGTTCAGATCCTCGTGAAAGAGGAACATTTTATTCGGCAGGGAAAAGCAATAATCTCTAAAATATTGGCAAACGGTAAACTTAGATTTAATAATTGGAGAAGTTATACCTAAATTTAGTTACTAGACATACATGGTTACCTCAGTCAGAGTGATATAGATGATGACGTGGCACTGCTTTTGCATAGTAGAAGCATAGTCATCGCACATTAAATATATTTGAAGTTACATATAGGGAGGGTTCTAAATTAAGAATACAATATAAATGTCAGTAAAAAAATTATTGTCTGAAGAAAAGTATCTAATAATTTAACGAATACAAGATATACTACCTCTCTTGTTTTATACGTCATATATGATTGGTTCTTATAAGGCTTCAATAATAAATAAATGTGATTTGTGTAATGTAAAACTATATAAAATTTATGTTTGTGACCGTGTATCACACCAACCATATATTAGCATAAATGGTTGGTCAAATTCTTGTCTTAACCAATCAAAACGCAGCCTGCCAGTAATATAGCATAGAATATTTTCACAAGAATGTCAAATTTGAGAAAACCTAAAAATAAGGTGTACCCATTCATGCAAGACTATGATGGTGCAGCCTCGGGCTGCACCTTCCTCTTCCTCTCTCGCACGAACGAACGGAGGGAGACGATGGAGTGGAGACACAGAGTTTCCCGGCCGGCGCACGAACGCCGCCGTGGGCGCACATACACCCTACTCTTATTTCTCTTCAGCTCACCATACAAACAAGCAGTACATGAAGTTTTATAGCTACTCTGATGCTGGGAGCACGAACTCCACGCTGCAGCCTGATCCGCATGCGCCGGCCGCGCGCACGACGCCCACGAAGCGTACGACGCGGCTCCAACAGCTAGCAACGGAACCTACTGCATGCAGCTCTCCACGCATGTAGCTAGCTAACAAACTAAACAAATCTAACACACATGCAAGTCAGGATTAGTGCTAACAATGCCTCCCCTAATCTTGACTTGCAGCTTGCATGCTTCAGTAGACATGGCTCATCCTCGGCCGCTGCCGCCACGAGGAGCATCTCTTCCTCCTTTTCTTGGCTGCAGCGCGCTCCCGTCGTCATCGTCGCCACGGCCGTCACTACGGCCTCCATGCTCGACGCGAACCACGCATCATGCATCGCCTCTGCACGCACCCGGCGGCTTCCCTCAGCGACACACGCCGAACAGCCTCCAGCGACAAACACCGAAGGATCACTACAGGAATGGGGCTATATGCCGAGGGCCGGGAACCCTCGGCGTAGCATGCTTTGGTCCTCGGCGTAGGCTATGCCGAGGGCCGCCCTCGGCATAGCTCCTCGGCGTGTAAGTCCCTCGGCAAAGGCACTATCGCCGTCGGCGTAGCCCGGCCCTCGGCGTAGCACGCTACGCCGACGGCAAAACCCTCGGCATAGACTTTTAAAAAATTCAAATTTCCCGTTTCCAAAAAAATTCAAAAAAAAAATATTCGAAAAAAAAAATATTTTTTTCTATATGCCGACGGCAAAACCCTAGGCATAGACTTTTAAAATTTTTAAAATTTTAATTTCTTTTACACAATTTTTTCCTTTTTTTTCTTTTTTTTTACTTGTTTATCTTTCACCCAATACACTTTTAACTCTAACTACACTTAATCTTATGTCAAATTACAATCGTGGTTAAACTTCCCAGTCGGTCACCCATCCTCACACTACTCCAGCCTCAGCACGCTTAACTTCTTGGTTCCATTCGGATGAGCTTCCATTATAGAATTGACACCTCTAGCTGATAATAATAGCATATCAACCCTATTAACCCTTGAACCGTGATGCACACTTCTTTATTTTTGAATCCCAAACAATTACTTAAGTAGACAACAATGAATATATATAAGTAATAATAATATTGAATTCAAATAAAAATAAAATGATTTTTTTTGGTCTTTTTTCTATTTAATATTGAATAATTAATATCTTTAAATCGGAAAATCAAAATTCCACAAATAATATGTCTAAATCGATCAGAAAAATGAGAGGAATCTAAATATAACATACATATCATCATTTGAACCTAAAAATTAGAGGAATCCAAATATGACGCCCAATTTGCCATGTGGCCAAAACAGCCCCCTCGCGAGATGCGAAATGGCCGTATCGGGCGGGCTGGTGCACCGTTCGCCAACACGCTAAACGGACAAAAATTAGCACATATAGTGATGTGTTATAGACATAAAAACATTTTTTGCGGAATTTATTGAGCGACAAAAAGTGTACCCCTAGTTCAAATCCGGTCAGTTTCCAGCGGATTCGGCGGGACACCGCAGGAAGCCGCATGGATTCCCAGATAGCTAGCGCGCACATATGGCATGTGATATGTGGTGCGAAGGCGGTGTCCTACCACTACGCGGAGGTCTCGCGCAATACTAAAATGCGCCCCATGTAGCTGCTTCACAAAATAAACCTGTTTTGGCACCCCGAAAATGAAAAAACCATCGCCCATCGGTCGGATTGGAAATCCGCTCCCGGGGCCTTGCTTCCCATCCCAGGGACCACGCACATGCCAAATATGGCCTCGTTCCGACAAACTATGCGGTGTCACGGGCCGTTTCCTACTCATTTGCCCTAAAAGCCATAGAACTCCGGACGCGATAGCCCTGTTTGTGAAGGGTTTTCCAAAATAATTGCCGTATCCTAATTCCGATTTTTGGAGTGGTTACTAGAACACATAAAATGACGCCATGCGGCTCCGCGGGATTTTCTGACTTTGTTTAAATTGTCATTTGGCCAAAACGGGCCCCACGGAGATGCGGTATGTCCGTACCGGGCACGCTGGTGCACCCGTTTACCATCGCGCTAAACGGACAAAAATTGGCACATAAATTGATATGTCATAGACCTAAAAACATTTTTTGCGGAATTTATTGAGCGACGGAAAGTGTAGCCCTAGTTCAAATCCGGTCACTTTCCAGCGGATTCGGCGGGACACCGCAGGAAGCCGCATGGATTCCCAGATAGCTAGCGCGCACATATGGCATGTGATATGTGGTGCAAAGGCGGTGTCTTACCACTACGCAGAGGTCTCGCGCAATACTAAAATGCGCCTTATGTAGTTCCTTCACAAAAAAAACCCGTTTTGGCACCCCGAAAATGAAAAAACCATCGCCCATGGGTCGGATTGGAAATCCGCTCCCGGGGCCTTGCTTCCCATCCCAGGGACCACGCACGTGCCAAATATGGCCTCGTTCCGGCAAACTATGCGGTGTCACGGGTCGTTTCCTACTCATTTGCCCTAAAAGCCATAGAACTCCGGACGTGATAGCCCTGTTTGTGAAGGGTTTTCCAAAATAATTGCCGTATCCTAATTCCGACTTTTGGAGTGGTTACTAGGACACATAAAATGACGACATGCGGCTCCGCGGGATTTTCTGACTTTGTTTAAATTGTCATTTGGCCAAAAGGGGCCCCCACGGAGATGCGGTATGGCCGTACCGGGCGCGCTGGTGCACCCGTTTACCATCGCGCTAAACGGACAAAAATTAGCACATAAACTGATATGTCATAGACCTAAAAACAATTTTTGCGGAATTTATTGAGCGACGGAAAGTGTAGCCCTAGTTCAAATCCGGTCACTTTCCAACGGATTCGACGGGACACCGCAGAAGCCGCATGGATTCCCGGATAGCTAGCGCGCACATATGGCATGTGATATGGGGTGCGAAGGCGGTGTCCTACCACTACGCAGAGGTCTCGCGCAATACTAAAATGCGCCCCATGTAGTTCCTTCACAAAAAAAACCTGTTTTGGCACCCCGAAAATGAAAAAACCATCGCCCATGGGTCGGATTGGAAATGCGCTCCCGGGGCATTGCTTCCCATCCCAGGGACCACACACGTGCCAAATATGGTCTCGTTCCGACAAACTATGTGGTATCACGGGCCGTTTCCTACTCATTGCCCTAAAAGCCATAGAAATCCGGACTTGATAGCCCTGTTCGTGAAGGGTTTTCCAAAATAATTGCCGTATCCCAATTCCATCTTTTGGAGTGGTTACTAGGACACATAAAATGATGCCATGCGGCTCCGCGAGATTTTCTAACTTCGTTTAAATTGCCATCTGGCTAAAACGGGAACCTGAGAACATATAAGAAAGTGATTGAATTGTTTCTATGTTAACATGTTATTCTACATGATTCAAATATGCATGATTTTGACATAAACGGATAGAGGATGTTTTTCTGAACATTTTGATACCTCATACGCATTTTTCTCGACATCATATGAATTAGTTATGATTTTTACAAAATTAGACAAATTTGAAAAATAGCCTACGCCGAGGGTGGCCGTCGGCGTAGCCCTGTCTACGCCTAGGGCCAAAGATATGCCGAGGGCTGCCCTCGGCGTAGAGGTCGCTACGCCGACGGCCACGTTTCGCCGAGTGTTGAAAGGGCAGGCTGGCCTGGCCGGGCCATACGCCGACGGCCCCGACTTTTGGCCGTCGGCGTATAGCCTGGCCCTCGGCATAGCCTCCCATTCCTGTAGTGGATGTAGCCGAACTCGAGCACGAACTCGAGCACAACGACGACATACGCCTCGGCGCCTCCGCCCGACGTCAACCGCGCGCCTCTACGCGCAGCTGCACCTCCACGGTTGCCGCTCCCTAGCCGACATGGCTGGCGCAGCCTCCACATCGCCTTGCAGCACCTCCATGCCGCCGTGCAGCTCCTCCGCGGCCTCCGCCGTGCTCACCGCGGACTCACCGCGCGCCGTGGCCACCACGGTCCCGAGCCAAAGGCTCTGATACCACATGATGGTGCAGCCTCGGGCTGCACCTTCCTCTTCCTCTCTCGCACGAACGAACGGAGGGAGACGATGGAGTGGAGACACAGAGTTTCCCGGCCGGCGCACAAACGCCGCCGTGGGCGCACATACACCCTACTCTTATTTCTCTTCAGCTCACCATACAAACAAGCAGTACATGAAGTTTTATAGCTACTCTGATGCTGGGAGCACGAACTCCACGCTGCAGCCTGATCCGCATGCGCCGGCCGACGCCCACGAAGCGTACGACGCGGCTCCAACAGCTAGCAACGGAACCTACTGCATGCAGCTCTCCACGCATGTAGCTAGCTAACAAACTAAACAAATCTAACACACATGCAAGTCAGGATTAGTGCTAACAGACTAGGGCATTTTTCGTGTGATGTCTAATATTTTGCACTATGGACTCATCATTTTTGTATATGTTCTTTCAACAAGAGGCATGGCACCCCTTAGTTTTTATATAGAAATCAACATGCATTTTGCAATCATAAAACTAAGCAATTTTAATGCCACCATTAACAATTAGAAATAAAATTAAAGAAAACGGCGCAAGCTCCAAGAAAGAACTTAATGCCTACACATGGTGGTCAACCTACCATGATAGTGGTGGTAGCTAACAAAAGATAAGATATTGTTAACATTTTTGGAAATTGTCTTACGTTGTTTCTATGACATCATCAACTTCCACTGTGGAAAACATCACATTTAACGACCTTGTATAGCACACCTATGTGAAACAAAGTTCATGATTGCTTTGAAAATCGCGTTCTTGGTAGTCCACAACACCTAGGCAATGGAAAAGATCAAAGATGTGTTTTATGGTTGTAAATCACTCCCTCAAAATGAGACACATTTCAACAAAATTGCATGCATGTGTTTGTGAATGCGACTACCCTATGAAGTCACATAGGGTGCATAAAACAAAATGAGCAATATGGCAAGAAAATAGAAGGTTGACCATATGTTCGACTTCTCCACACAATGAGCAACCCTCTTCTCTCAGCCAACCTTTTATTTTCTAGGCAAGAAAGCCCCAGCGCAATTTTTATAATACTAGCATAGTGTAAATTTGTGCAAGGCTAACAATGTCTACATAAATAAAAGATAAAATACATATATGTTGCTGATTACGAATTCATTCTTCGAGTTTAGTCACATTATGGTGTGTAGATCTATGACCTACCGTTTCTAGCTATCACAATATATCTAGTTTTGCCTCTATAAATTAGGATTTTCATCCAGAACATCTTATTATTCCTTATAATGAAAATACCCTAGGCTGCCAAGATGGTGATTTCCATTTAAAAAAAAGTATGTACATAAGGTTTTCCTTGAAACTCCCAAATTCTTTATACGTAAAGATGATATCATCTCTTGTGAGAGCAAATATGATCCCATCACATTTGAGGAAAGGGAAAACTCTAGAATGAAATGGTGTATATTTAATTTTGTTGAAAGTTAATTGTAAAACAATTGGACCTCAAGATATAGAAGTCTTTCCTCTTGAGTGAATTTCTAGTATTCAAATTTGCATGCAGAAGCCAAAAAAATAACCTTGCATGTCGGTTGAGATGCAATTTTCCAAATATATTTAAAATATGGTGGTGTTGGTTGAAATCTTAAGGTTTTGCAAGTGTTGACATCTGAGAACTCTTGATGTCCCAAAATATAGCTATGAAGGTAAATATATTACTCTTCCACCATGTCTTATATTTTCGAAACGTATATTATCCATGGAAATAAACTCTTCGTAAGCTTGTTGAGAAAGAGGTAGGTATAAGAGATATTCAAAATAACTATGATAGATTACTTGATGGATTGTTATGCTTATGTTTTTTCTAATAAGACCAAGTGGGGAATTGTGATACAGATGTTTATCCTGCCCTAGGTTAGTAAAAGTTGTTCTACTTTACCATCCTAAAGAGTCTTCAGCCATGGATTTCTAGTGGTCTGAGAGCTATTTGAATATTATCCTTCCTACGGAATGATCCCTCAAGGTCGTTATCTAGGTAAAGTACCAGTGCTATAGTAAGTCTTTTAATCTTGTTGACCCATGGAATATCTAGAATATTTGAAGAATTTTTCGGAACTCCTAAAAACTTCACTTCTGGTATCAAAGTTCATGACACCCAAATGCACATATATATATATATATATATATAATCATCTCTACAAATAGTGGCTCATTTTTAATTTCTTGTTTAATACTCTTAGAGAAATTCAAGGAACACATGTAGAAAACGAGCATTGATGGGCGGTCATGTTCAACCACATGCAATTTTCCTCCATAGGAGAAAAGGCAGAAATTTCTGCTAATATTCTTTTAGTTATAGGTAACATGGGTGTAAATTGCTCCATTTGTGTTTGAAAATCCCCATGAGAAGACTAATATATGTGAAATAAAGTTACCCTCTTCTAAATTTCAAAGCATTAGTGAATCGTCTAGTTCCATGTCACTTGTCTTCTTCTAATAGAGCTTACAAAAATACTAGCTTATTGAGGTGATCTTGAAGTACAAGCAAAGTATCATCATCATAGTAAATAACAGAGAAGTAATGAAAACGAGGGATTTCCAATGGAACTTTAAACATATCTTGTGGCATTTATTTTTTAAGAACATATTGCAATTCAAAGTATACACATTTAAGGCACCGTAGTGGGCTTTAAAGATAACAACTGGTAATGGGATAATTGTCTACTGATTTTGAACATGTGTATAGCCCAAAATGTATTGTTTGTTAACCCATGATTTCAACCCTAAAGGATTGGTGAAGCTAGAAGAGTAGAGATAGTTTTGTAGTACTTTTGGTGGTATCAAGACTCACATTGAGTATATGAAAAGCCATGTTATAAAGGGGTTTATATACCTCGGTAAGTTGATGAATGTTCATGTTGCTTAGCTAGTTGCATTTTTTATCATATACCATTTGAAATCTCTTCAAGATACATTGGGTGGTTCTTGATGATACTTATTGAAACCGTAGATACCAATATTAGCATATGTTGTGAGGACAGGAACTTAACATGGATAAGTTGTTGGAACCTCATAGATCTTCAATAGTGGCATGACCGATTTTGAAGTTGGTGCTACCAAGAATGGCCACTTTGTTTCCCAGTATGACTTAGCTCTGCCTAAGCATGAGGCAAGATCACCCTCGAGCCTAGAGATTTTGATCCACTAGTCTTCGAGAATTGACATATCCTAGCCATATATGCACGACCGAGAGCTTACACCATGTGGATCTACCTCAAGAAGTCCGTGAAGGTCCTAATCTAGATCTTTACCTACTTTCATGATTTACTTTTTGTTGTTGATTTGTGCTAGGTCTTGCAAGCTTTCTTGTTGTTTTGCTTTGAGTAGATCCACTTAGTTAAATTTTAGTAATCTCATATCCACCTCCTCTATCAGATAGACCTCGATCAAAAAGATAGGTGATAAAGAGGAGAGTGGTCCAGGAGAGCGACCGGGAGGTGGCAGCCGCCACAAAGCCAATCTAGGGTTTCATCATCCTCGATGTTTATACCGCTGGTCTGTTTCGCTTCCTACGCATTGGGGCCTTAGAGGTATGGCGGACCACGACCCCTCGTCGGCGGGGATTTTCCATTCTTTAGATTCTTTTTCATTGTCTTTTTCGGGATGTTAAGGCGGCGGCTACATCTTGAAGTCAAAACAAGGTCCTCTCCATCCCATCGTCGCTCCGGTGGTGCGTCTAGCACTAGCGGAGGGCGAGTGGAGTCATGTGCCTAGCGGATCTCCTGGGACCCGATCGGTTTTTGTGTTACTTGGTGTGGTTTCATGTCAGTCTCTTCTATCTACGGTTGTCATCTTTGGCGATGGTTGATGCTCTAGTGCGATGGTCCTTCGGGGTTGATACGTCTCCGACGTATCGATAATTTCTTATGTTCCATGCCACATTATTGATGATATCTACATGTTTTATACACATTATATGTCGTATTTAAGCATTTTCCGGCACTAACCTATTAACGAGATGCCGAAGAGCCGGTTCGTTGTTTTCTGCTGTTTTTGGTTTCAGAAATCCTACAAAGGAAATATTCTCGGAATTGGACGAAATCAACGCCTAGGGTCCTATTTTTGCACGAAGCTTCCAGAAGACCGAGGGGAAAAGGAAGTGGGGCCACGAGGCGCCGACACGCTAGGGCGGCGCGGCCTGGCCCTTGGCCGCGCCGGCCTGGTGTGTGGGGCCCTCGTGTGGCCCCCGCGTTGCCCTTCCGCCTACTTAAAGCCTTCGTCGCGAAACCCCCGAGTACCGAGAGCCACGATACGGAAAACCTTCCAGAGACGCCGCCGCCAATCCCATCTCGGGGATTCGGAGATCACCTCCGGCACCCTGCCGGAGAGGGAATCATCTCCCGGAGGACTCTTCACCGCCATGGTCGCCTCCGGAGTGATGAGTGAGTAGTTCACCCCTGGACTATGGGTCCATAGCAGTAGCTAGATGGTTGTCTTCTCCTCATGTGCTTCATTGTCGGATCTTGTGAGCTGCCTAACATGATCAAGATCATCTATCTGTAATTCTATATGTTGTGTTTGTCGGGATCCGATGGATAGAGAATACTATGTTATGTTGATTATCAATCTATTACCTATGTGTTGTTTATGATCTTGCATGCTCTCCGTTATTAGTAGAGGCTCTGGCCAAGTTTTTGCTCTTAACTCCAAGAGGGAGTATTTATGCTCGATAGTGGGTTCACGCCTCCATTAAATCTGGGACAGTGACAGAAAGTTCTAAGGTTGTGGATGTGCTTGTTGCCACTAGGGATAAAACATTGATGCTATGTCCGAGGATGTAGTTATTGATTACATTACGCACCATACTTAATGCAATTGTCCATTGTTTTGCAACTTAATATCTGGAAGGGGTTCGGATGATAACACTGAAGGTGGACTTTTTAGGCATAGATGCATGCTTGGATAGCGGTCTATGTACTTTGTCGTAATGCCCAATTAAATCTCACAATATTCATCATGTCATGTATGTGCATTGTTATGCCCTCTCTATTTGTCAATTGCCCGACTGTAATTTGTTCACCCAACATGCTATTTAACTTATGGGAGAGACACCTCTAGTGAACTGTGGACCCCGGTCCATTCTTTACATCTGAAATACAAATCTGCTGCAATACTTGTTCTTTACTGTTCTTGCAAACAATCATCATCCACACTATACATCTAATCCTTTGTTACAGCAAGCCGGTGAGATTGACAACCTCACTGTTTCGTTGGGGCAAAGTACTTTGGTTGTGTTGTGCGGGTTCCACGTTGGCGCCGGAATCTACGGTGTTGCGCCGCACTACATCCCGCCGCCATCAACCTTCAACGTGCTTCTTGGCTCCTCCTGGTTCGATAAACCTTGGTTTCTTTACGAGGGAAAACTTGCTGCTGTGCGCATCATACCTTCCTCTTGGGGTTCCCAACGAACGTGTGAGTTACACGCCATCAAGCTCTTTTTCAAGGCGCCGTTGCCGGGGAGATCAAGACACGCTGCAAGGGAGTCTCCACAATCCAATCTCTTTACTTTGTTTTTGTCTTGCTTTATTTTATTTACTACTTTGTTTGCTGCATTATATCAAAACACAAAAAAATTAGTTGCTAGCTTTACTTTACTTACTGTCTTGTACTCTATATCAAAAACACAAAAAAATTAGTTACTTGCATTTACTTTATTTAGTTTGCTTTATTTACTACTGCAAAAATGGCCACTCCTGAAAATACTAAGTTGTGTGACTTCACAACCACAAATAATAATGATTTCTTATGCACACCTATTGCTCCACCTGCTACTATAGCAGAATTCTTTGAAATTAAACCTGCTTTACTGAATCTTGTTATGCGAGAGCAATTTTCTGAGTGTTAGTTCCGATGATGCTGCTGCCCATCTCAATAATTTTGTTGAATTGTGTGAAATGCAAAAGTATAAAGATGTAGATGGTGACATTATAAAATTAAAATTGTTTCCTTTCTCATTAAGAGGAAGAGCTAAAGATTGGTTGCTATCTCTGCCTAAGAATAGTATTGATTCATGGACTAAATGCAAGGATGCTTTTATTGGTAGATATTATCCCCCTGCTAAAATTATATGTTTGAGAAGTAGCATAATGAATTTTAAACAATTAGATAATGAACATGTTGCTCAATCTTGGGACAGAATGAGATCTTTGGTTAAAAATTGCCCAACCCATGGACTGACTACTTGGATGATCATCCAAACCTTTTATGCAGGAGTGAACTTTTCTTCGCAGAACTTATTGGATTCAGCTGCTGGAGGTACCTTTATGTCCATCACTCTTGGTGAAGCAACAAAGCTCCTTGATAATATGATGATTAATTACTCTGAATGGCACACGGAAAGAGCTCCACAAGGTAAGAAGGTAAATTCTGTCGAAGAAACCTCCTCCTTGAGTGATAAGATTGATGCTATTATGTCTATGCTTGTGAATGATAGGACTAATGTTGATCCTAATAATGTTCCGTTAGCTTCATTGGTTGCCCAAGAAGAATATGTTGATGTGAACTTCATTAAAAATAATAATTTCAACAACAATGCTTATCGGAACAATTCTAGTAATAACTATAGGTCATATCCTTATAATAATGGTAACGGTTATGCTAATTCTTATGGGAATTCTTACAACAATAATAGGAACACACCCCCTGGACTTGAAGCTATGCTTAAAGAATTTATTAGTACACAAACTGCTTTTAACAAATCTGTTGAGAAAAAGCTCAATAAAATTGATATTCTCGCTTCTAAGGTTGATAGTCTTGCCTCGATGTTGATCTTTTGAAATCGAAAGTTATGCCTAATAAGGATATTGAAAATAAAATTGTTACTACAGCAAATGCCATCCAAGTTAGAATTAATGAGAATATAAGATTGATGGCTGAATTGCATGCTAGGTGGGAAAGAGAAGAAAATGAAAAACTAGCTAAAGAGAATAATGTAGCTAAAGTTTGGACTATTACCACCACTAGTAATGTTAATGATTCACATGTTGCTGCACCTCCTATTATCAATAATAAAATAATTGGTGTTGGCGATGTTACTACTCCTAGTGCAAAGCCCGCAAAACTGCCTGAAACTGCTAAAACTGCTGAAACTGCCTGTGATAAAACTGCTGAAATTTTTTCCAACATTGGGGATGATGATCCCATTGCTTTAGATTGTAATGGTTTGGATTTTGATGATTGCCACATCTCTGAAGTTATAAATTTCTTACAAAAACTTGCTAAGAGTCCCAATGCTAGTGCTATAAACTTGGCTTTCACAAAACATATTACAAATGCTCTCATAAAAGCTAGAGAAGAGAAACTAAAACTTGAAACTTCTATTCCTAGAAAGCTAGAGGATGGTTGGGAGCCCATCATTAAGATGAAGGTCAATAACTTTGATTGTAATGCTTTATGTGATCTTGGTGCAAGTATTTCCGTTATGCCTAAGAAAATTTATAATATGCTTGACTTGCCACCATTGAAGAATTGTTATTTGGATGTTAATCTTGTTGATAATGCTATAAAGAAACCTTTGGGGAGAGTTGATAATGTTCGCATTACTGTTAACAATAACCTTGTCCCCGTTGATTTTGTTGTCTTGGATATTGAATGCAATGCATCTTGCCCCATTATATTGGGAAGACCTTTTCTTCGAACTGTTGGTGCTACCATTGATATGAAGGAAGGTAATATTAAATATCAATTTCCTCTCAAGAAAGGTATGGAACACTTCCCTAGAAAGAGAATGAAGTTACCTTTTGATTCTATTATTAGAACAAATTATGATGTTGATGCTTCGTCTCTTGATAACACTTGATATACACTTTCTGCGCCTAGCTGAAAGGCGTTAAAGAAAAGCGCTTATGGGAGACAACCCATGTTTTTACTACAGTATTTTTGTTTTGAATTTGAGTCTTGGAAGTTGTTTACTACTGTAGCAACCTCTTCTTATCTTAGTTTTGTGCTTTGTTGTGCCAAGTAAAGTCTTTGATAGTAAGGTTCATACTAGATTTGGATTACTCGTAGCGATTCAGATTTCTTTGCTGTCACAAATTTCGACCTGCCTCTCTGTAGGTAGCTCAGAAAATTATGCCAATTTACGTGCGTGATCCTCAGATATGTACGCAACTTTTATTCAATTTGGGCATTTTCATTTGAGCAATTCTGGTGCCTCAATAAAATCCATCTTTACGGACTGTTCTGTTTTGACAGATTCTGCCTTTTATTTCGCATTGCCTCTTTTGCTATGTTGGATGAATTTCTTTGATCCATTAATGTCCAGTAGCTTTATGCAATGTCCAGAAGTGTTAAGAATGATTGTGTCACCTCTGAAAATGTTAATTTTTATTGTACACTAACCCTCTAATGAGTTGTTTCGAGTTTGGTGTGGAGGAAGTTTTCAAGGATCAAGAGAGGGAAATGATGCAATATGATCAAGGAGAGTGAAAGCTCTAAGCTTGGGGATGCCCCGGTGGTTCACCCCTGCATATTCTAAGAAGACTCAAGCGTATAAGCTTGGGGATGTGATGGCGTGTATTTCACACGTTCGTTGGGGAACCCCAAGAGGAAGGTATGATGCGCACAGCAGCAAGTTTTCCCTCAGAAAGAAACCAAGGTTTATCGAACCAGGAGGAGCCAAGAAGCACGTTGAAGGTTGATGGCGGCGGGATGTAGTGCGGCGCAACACCGGAGATTCCGGCGCCAACGTGGAACCTGCACAACACAACCAAAGTACTTTGCCCCAACGAAACAGTGAGGTTGTCAATCTCACCGGCTTGCTGTAACAAAGGATTAACCGTATTGTGTGGAAGATGATTATTTGCAGAGAAAACAGTAAAAAAAGTATTGCAGCAGATTTGTATTTCAGTATAAAAGAATGGACCGAGGTCCACAGTTCACTAGAGGTGTCTCTCCCATAAGATAAAAGCATGTTGGGTGAACAAATTACAGTCGGGCAATTGACAAATAGAGAGGGCGTAACAATGCACATACATGTCATGATAAGTACAGTGAGATTTAATTGGGCATTACGACAAAGTACATAGACCGCCATCCAACTGCATCTATGCCTAAAAAGTCCACCTTCAGGTTATCGTCCGAACCCCTCCAGTATTAAGTTGCAAAGCAACAGACAATTGCATTAAGTATGGTGCGTAATGTAATCAATAACTACATCCTCGGACATAGCATCAATGTTTTATCCCTAGTGGCAACAGCACAGCACAAGCTTAGAACTTTCTGTCACTATCCCAGGTGTCAATGCAGGCATGAACCCACTATCGAGCATAAATACTCCCTCTTGGAGTTACTAGCAAAAACTTGGCCAGAGCCTCTACTAATAACGGAGAGCATGCAAGATCATAAACAACACATATGCAATAACTTGATAATTAACATAACATGGTATTCTCTATCCATCGGATCCCGACAAACACAACATAGAGTATTACGGATAGATGATCTTGATCATGTTAGGAAGCTCACAAGATCCAACAATGAAGCACAATGAGGAGAAGACAACCATCTAGCTACTGCTATGGACCCATAGTCCAGGGGTGAACTACTCACTCATCACTCCGGAGGCGACCATGGCGGTGTAGAGTCCTCCGGGAGATGAATCCCCTCTCCGGCAGGGTGCCGGAGGAGATCTCCGGAATCCCCCGAGATGGGAATGGCGGCGGCGGCGTCTCGGAAGGTTTTCCGTATCGTGGTTTTTCGCATCAGGGGTTTCGCGACGGAGGCTTTAAGTAGGCGGAAGGGCGGAGTCGGAGGGCTGACGAGGGGCCCACACCACAGGGCGGCGCGGGCCCCTCCTTGGCCGCGCCGCCTTGTGCTGTCGCCACCTCGTGGCCCCACTTCGTATGCTCTTCGGTCTTCTGGAAGGTTCGTGGCAAAATAGGCCCTCGGGTCTTGATTTCGTCCAATTCCGAGAATATTTCGTTACTAGGATTTCGAAACCAAAAACGACGTAGAAACAAGAATCGGCACTTCGGCATCTTGTTAATAGGTTAGTTCCAGTAAAATGCACGAATATGACATAAAGTGTGCATAAAACATGTAGGTATCATCAATAATATGGCATAGAACATAAGAAATTATCGATACGTCTGAGACGTATCAAGCATCCCTAAGCTTAGTTCTCGCTCGTCCCGAGCAGTGCAAAACGATAACAAAGATAATTTATGAAGTGACATGCCATCATAACCTTGATCATACTATTTGTAAACATATGTAGTGAATGCAGCGATCAAAACAATGGTAATGACATGAGTAAACAAGTGAATCATAAAGCAAAGACTTTTCATGAATAGTACTTCAAGACAAGCATTAATAAGTCTTGCATAAGAGTTAACTCATAAAGCAATAAATCAAAGTAAAGGCATTGAAGCAACACAAAGGAAGATTAAGTTTCAGCGGTTGCTTTCAACTTGTAACATGTATATCTCATGGATAATTGTCAACATAGAGTAATATAACAAGTGCAATATGCAAGTATGTAGGAATCAATGCACAGTTCACACAAGTGTTTGCTTCTTGAGGTGGAGAGAGATAGGTGAACTGACTCAACATAAAAGTAAAAAGAATGGTCCTTCAAAGAGGAAAGCATCGATTGCTATATTTGTGCTAGAGCTTTTATTTTGAAAACATGAAACAATTTTGTCAACGGTAGTAATAAAGCATATGAGTTATGTAAATTATATCTTACAAGTTGCAAGTCTCATGCATAGTATACTAATAGTGCCCGCACCTTGTCCTAATTAGCTTGGACTACCGGATCTTTGCAATGCACATGTTTTAACCAAGTGTCACAATGGGGTACCTCCATGCCGCTCGTACAAAGGTCTAAGGAGAAAGCTCGCATTTTGGATTTCTCGCTTTTGATTATTCTCAACTTAGACATCCATCACCGGGACAACATGGACAACAGATAATGGACTCCTCTTTAATGCATAAGCATGTGGCAACAATTATTATTCTCATATGAGATTGAGGATGTATGTCCAAAACTGAAACTTCCACCATGAATCATGGCTTTAGTTAGCGGCCCAATGTTCTTCTCTAACAATATGCATGCTCCAACCATTAAGGTGGTAGATCTCTCTTACTTCGGACAAGACGGACATGCATAGCAACTCACATGATATTCAACAAAGAATAGTTGATGGCGTCCCCGAAACATGGTTATCGCACAACAAGCAACTTAATAAGAGATAAAGTGCATAAGTACATATTCAATACCACAATAGTTTTTAAGCTATTTGTCCCATGAGCTATATATTGCAAAGGTGAATGATGAAATTTTAAAGGTAGCACTCAAGCAATTTACTTTGGAATGGCGGATAAATACCATGTAGTAGGTAGGTATGGTGGACACAAATGGCATAGTGGTTGGCTCAAGTATTTTGGATGCATGAGAAGTATTCCCTCTCGATACAAGGTTTAGGCTAGCAAGGTTATTTGAAACAAACACAAGGATGAGCGGTGCAGCAAAACTCACATAAAAGACATATTGTAATACATTATAAGACTCTACACCGTCTTCCTTGTTGTTCAAAACTCAATACTAGATATTATCTAGACTCTAGAGAAACTAAATATGCAAACCAAATTAGCAAGCTCTAAGTGTTTCTTCATTAATGGGTGCAAAGTATATGATGCAAGAGCTTAAACATGAGCACAACAATTGCCAAGTATCAAATTATCCAAGACATTTTACCAATTACTACATGTAGTATTTTCCAATTCCAACCATATAACAATTTAACGAAGATGAAACTTCGCCATGAATACTATGAGTAGAGCCTAAGGACATACTTGTCCATATGCTACAGCGGAGCGTGTCTCTCTCCCACAAAGTGAATGCTAGGATCCATTTTATTCAAACAAAACAAAAAACAAAAACAAACCGACGCTCCAAGCAAAGTGCATAAGATGTGACTGAATAAAAATATAGTTTCAGGGGAGGAACCTGATAATGTTGTCGATGAAGAAGGGGATGCCTTGGGCATCCCCAAGCTTAGACGCTTGAGTCTTCTTAGAATATGCAGGGGTGAACCACCGGGGCATCCCCAAGCTTAGAGCTTTCACTCTCCTTGATCGTATTGCATCATACTCCTCTCTTGATCCTTGAAAACTTCCTCCACACCAAACTCGAAACAACTCATTAGAGGGTTAGTGCACAATAAAAATTCACATGTTC
>NC_061509.1:161103950-161138125 GCF_022539505.1 Lolium rigidum | reverse complement strand
AAGGTATCTTGAATTTTCGTCACTTTACCTAGTGGTGGCTGGATGGGAGTCTTAACATCCCCCTTCCCTCATGTGCAATCCAAAATAATCATGTGCCATAACTCTAATGGGTAGTGGTCTTTTGCACCTGTTTGGACCGCCAAAAAGGATACCCAACAAGATAATCACCTGAAAAGAAGTCTCAAATAACTTGAGGTAATGCCTTCAACAAAGGAGCACCATGAAGGTCAAACCAACAGTTTTCGTCCTTCAAACTCGAGACCCAACACTCAAAGATCGTCAATAAATCAAAATTGACATGTGCCGCCACTACCTGCCGATCCATCATTGTAAAACTGCACACGCACTTGACCGAAGAGACTACACAATTTAGCGCTTTTTAACGTGTGGTGTGTCTATTCTTTTGGCAAATTATTAGCATTGGTGCTGCTGATGGTGGATTGGTGGTGTGGTTTGCTTCTAGCTAGGTTGTCAATCTGAAGAAGAAAAAAATAAAGTTTGATCAACTTTGTAGAAGATCCTGCAATATTCGTAATGTAAAACTTGTATGTTACGAAACTACATATTAAGATGAAAATCTACTGATATTAATCTGGTATTATGTATAAAGTTAGTCAAACTTAAAAATATTTGAGTACAAAGGCTAATATTCAAATGGATGGCGTATGAAACAAGGATAATGTGATTGACATCAGCACGAAGTGCAAACAAAAAAACCAATACGAAAAGTACTTAATTATATTGAACGGAGGATAATGTGATACATCATGGTCTTTAGTTTAAGGCTTAACTATCTAGCACAACCATAACGGTATCTCGGTTCAGCTTCAGATCTTCGAACGAGGCACCGTCGTCGTGCAGTTCCTCAAAGGTCCGGCCAGCCATCCTCATGATCCGGAAGGTTTGCTCCGTCCCTGCCTGGTCACGGACAACTGATCTGCAGTACGAGAAGAGCACCGCGACCGCCCGTGTACTCCCAAATTCCTTGGTGACAATGTTGCCTGTATGAAAGCGTACCCTGAGCTTGCAGACTGTCTCTCCATCCCTAGGCTTCCCATCATCAATCGGAGCCTCGATCTTGTCAGCCTTGGGCAATGGTGCCACCGGAGCCTCCTCGATCTTGCCGCCGACATTGGGAAACGGCGCCGGAGCCTCGATCTTGTCAACCTTGGGTGCCGGTGCAGGTACAGATTTAGCAACCGGTTCCTGATGCGCTGCTGCTGTTGTTATGGGTCGGACGATCCTGGGCTTCGGCATGGTGCTAGGCTTGGACTCGGTGTACTTACCGATGCTGGTGAGGAAGTCGTTGGGTTGCTGGACGATGCCGCACCACTTGGCCAGCAGCATGCCGGTGATTGGGTCCAGGACAAGCACGGCCGGGAGCTGATCATCTTGGAGCTTGTAGAAACAGCACACTTTGCCGGCCTCGTCGCCGGGCGTCCCGGTCTTCTGCAGCAGCGAGAAGACGAAGCTGTCCTTGATAACCTGGGCGACCACCTCGTTGGACCACAGGTCCCGGTTGTGCAGGTGCGAGGCGAACACATCCCTCAGCTGAATGTTGATCAGCAGCCACTGGTCCTTCCTCGCCGCGTGCACCTTGGCGTCGTGGAAGCTCCCCTGGAACATTATCTCATACGGAGGCCGGAACAGATCGTCCAGGGTCTTGTCGGCCCGAGCTCGACGCTGCGGCTGCCCATCCAGCGCCTCCATGTGGTCAGTCTCCGCCGCGTCTAAGTAGTCGCCGTCGTCTTGGTCGTCGTCGCTGTACTGGTAATCCGCCTCCGTGCCGTCGTACTCGTACCCGTCATCTTCATCCTCCATCTCCATGCTTTCGGTGTCGTCGCCTTCTTCCATCGCATCCTCTTTATCGTCGTTTCTGAGGTAATCTTCTTCGGCTTCCTTCGCTGGTTCGTCTTCCTCGGCGATGTTGTTGGTTTCTTCCTTCTCGTATGCACAGATGTCACCATCGGATTCCCACCCGGTCGCTTTCCTTTCCGGCATAGACGCGTCCTCCACGACCACGGGCACCGGATAAACGGGGAGTCGAGACGGCGCCTCCGTGTTGACGCTCCATATGGATGGGGCGGCGCGGGCAGTACTGGAACCAGGGCCGTAGAAGTCGTCGTGCTGGTACAGCCTGTCGGAGCGGGCGGGGATGGGATCGCGCACCGTGTCGTCGTGCGTCGTCTCGGAGCGGACCGGGATCGAATCCACCACTGGATGATCGGGGGCCGCATCGGCGGCGCCGACGGTGAAGAAGCGGTTGATGGCGGCCTGGAGGCGATGGCCGCAGGAAGCGAGGTAGCGCTCGGCGATCGACTGGGACTCGCACGACGTGACCTCCATGAAAGAGTCGACCATGGCTTCTCTCTCGCCGCTCTCCATCTTCACGGCCGGTATCGCGCGCAGATGACTAGTTTCTAGGGCTAGAGCTCCCGGGGCTTGCTCGTAAGGTATACCGTGCGTGATTATGCGGCGGCCTACGCGCGCGCTTATATTGCTCGCGATTGACGTTCCGAAACGGAGTTGGAGAAGTGACACCGGCGTTATTATGCGGCGGCCTAGTCTTTTCTGGCTGGGTGGGAATCAGAATCAGATAGTGACACCGGCGCCTTGTCGGTCCGTCCGTGATTCTGTCGCGTGGGGTCTGTGTGGTGGGCAGCATACGGGAGGTTTGGTTGCAACTAGTCCGTAGACTTACTAGAGTTAAGCTATGGAACAAAGATGATAAATTTGTGCGGAACCTTAGAACCTCATGGCTTTTTTTTTCACGGTAAAATCTGTGTATATTGATATGATGAACGGGCACACTTTTTTTTTGAGAAATATATCTAGAAATTAAAAATAGCATTAAACATAAAGATCTTTATCTGCTTTCTTCATCACAAATTAATGCTTTAAAAAATAACCTCGGAAAACGTAATTGAAATGGTTGTAAAAATTATGTCTTTTGTGACTCAGAGGAGTCTATTAACCGTTATTTCGCTCGCTCCTCTAGTCTGGAGAGTATTCCATATTTTACCATTGATAGCCCTCCACCTGCTAATGTTGCTAATATGTTCGAAAATTGGATAAATTGAATTGAAAAACACAGTAAAGCTCGAATTCATCTATGCATGTGTGCTTTAGTTTGGGCCCTTTAGAACCGTAGAAATGATATGATCTTTAGTAATACTGAAACTGCTTAATTTTTCACATGTTATCTGTATGGCTACCCAATGGACTCGAGAGTGATCTTATCTTCTTTCGAAGGTGTAGCGAGCGTCTATGGATTCTGGATGCAGCCGGCTGGAGAAAGTTACTCAGGCTATCTAGGACCAGGGTGGCTGGTGTCCATGACGTGTCGATCCAGTAGTGGAGTACATGCATGCATATCTTCTGGCGGTACGTAATATAAGGTGGTGTCATGCATAAGTTACTAGTTCATGTTATTACCTTCATAGTGGAAAGTAACATAGGGGTGGTATCATTTAAAGTCTCATTTATTAGTTTATAGACTCATTTTGTCTTTGGGTGTGTGATGTTATGGTAACATAGCTAGTTACCATCTCACTCTTTTTTTCACTTATTGTCATGCCATGTCACCAAAATATCTTAAAGTGTGTGATGTTACTAGCTATGTTATTCCCACTATGAGTAGTTTTAGGTAATTTCTTTCCCCAAGTGCTAAAAAACGCTCCGAGCACTTGATTCTCGGCCGCCTTGATCTTGTGCCGCGTCGAGGAGAGACGACCTGACCGAAAAGCACCTGGCCTGACAAATTCCAAAATGGGTCCTAGCGCCCCTTCTCTCTCCCGTGGAAGCCATTCCCCATTTCTCCGCTCCTCTAGGGTTTCTGCTCCACGATTAGGATGGCGATTTAGTTGGCAGAAGGCGTGAGCGCGCGAGGAGGCATTCTGCTCGTTGGTGGAGAGAGAGAGCGCGGGGGAGAAAGGCTCGCTCGTCGATGAAAGGCGAGCCGCGCGGTAGTGCGGAGAGCTCTACGTCGGGGAGCGAGGCTACCGGTCGGGAGGCAAGCTCCGCGTGATAGAAAACGAGAGGAAGTGTATTAGCCGGCCCGACGTACTCCGTCGGGTGAGGATCTTTTGTTTATATATAGTACAAAGTAGGACGTGTGTATACGTATACGTATAGTATATAGTATATAGTGTATACAGGATACTCTAACACCCTCCCTCAAACTCAACTAGGAAAATATTGAGATTGCGCTTACAATGCTCATACAACGGTGGGGGATAGTCTTAGTAAAAATATCAGCAACTTGATACTTTGAAGAAATGAACCGAATCTGTAGTTGCTTCCGAGACACACGCACTTGCGGATAAAGTGAAAGTCAACTTCAATGTGTTTTGTCCTTGCATGGAAAACTGGATTTGATGACATGTAGCACCAATATTGTCACACCAAAGCACTGGAGGCCGAACTTGAACAACACCAAGCTACTTGATACGTCTCCGACGTATCGATAATTTCTTATGTTCCATGCCACATTATTGATGATATCTACATGTTTTATGCATACTTTATGTCATATTTATGCATTTTCCGGAACTAACCTATTGACGAGATGCCGAAGTGCCGGTTCACGTTTTCTTGCTGTTTTTGGTTTCAGAAATCCTAGTAAGGAAATATTCTCGGAATTGTACGAAATCAACGCCCGGGGTCCTATTTTTCCACGAAGCTTCCGGAAGTCCGAAGGGGAAACGAAGTGGGGCCACGAGGTGGGGACACGGTAGGGGCGGCGCGGCCCAAGCCTCGGCCGCGCCGGCCTAGTGTGTGGCCCCACCGAGGACTCCACCGACCTTGCCCTTCCGCCTACCTAAGGTCTCCGTCGCGAAAACCCTATCAAGTTCGACGAAACCAGAGAAAACCTTCCGAGCCGCCGCCATCGCGAAGCCAAGATCCGGGGGACAGGAGTCTCCGTTCCGGCACGCCGCCGGGACGGGGAAGTGCCCCGGAAGGCTCCTCCATCGACACCACCGCCATCTTCATCAACGCTGCTTGTCTCCCATGAGGAGGGAGTAGTTCTCCATCGAGGCTCGGGGCTGTACCGGTAGCTATGTGGTTAATCTCTCTCCTATGTGCTTCAATACAATAATCTCATGAGCTGCCTTACATGATTGAGATTCATATGATGATGCTTGTAATCTAGATGTCATTATGCTAGTCAAGTGGGTTTTACTTATGTGATCTCCGGAGACTCCTTGTCCCACGTGTGTAAAGGTGACGAGTGTGTGCACCGTGTGGGTCTCTTAGGCTATATTTCACAGAATACTTATTCACTGTTATGAATGGCATAGTGAAGTGCTTATTTATATCTCTTTATGATTGCAATGTGTTTTGTATCACAATATATCTGCGTGCTACTCTAGTGATGTTATTAAAGTAGTTTATTCCTCCTGCACGGTGTAATGGTGACAGTGTGTGCATCGTGTAGTACTTGGTGTGGGCTATGATTGTGATCTCTTGTAGATTATGAAGTTAACTATTGCTATGATAGTGTTGATGTGATCTATTCCTCCTTTCGTAGCGTGAAGGTGACAGTGTGCATGCTATGTTAGTACTTGGTTTGGTTATGTTGATCTGTCATGCACTCTAAGGTTATTTAAACATGAACATTGAATATTGTGGAGCTTGTTAACTCCGGCATTGAGGGTTCGTGTAATCCTACACGTTAGTGGTGTTCATCATCCAACAAGAGGGTGTAGAGTCTAGCATCTATTTATTTATTCTGTTATGTGATCAATGTTGAGAGTATCCACTAGTGAAAGTATGATCCCTAGGCCTTGTTCCTAAATACTGCTATCGCTGCTTGTTTATTGTTTTACTGCATCTTTACTTCCTGCAATATTACTACCATCAACTGCACGCCTGACAAGCACTTTTACGGCGCCGTTACTACTTGCTCATATTTATTCATACCAACTTGTATTTCACTATCTCTTCGCCGAACTAGTGCACCTATTAGGTGTGTTGGGGACACAAGAGACTTCTTGCTTTGTGGTTGCGGGGTTGCTTGAGAGGGATATCTTTGACCTCTTCCTCCCCGAGATCGATAAACCTTGGGTGATCCACTTAAGGGCAACTTGCTGCTGTTCCACAAACCTCTGCTCTTGGAGGCCCAACACTCGTCTACAAGAATAGAAGCACCCGTAGACATCAAGCACTTTTACGGCGCCGTTGCCGGGGAGGAAAGGTAAAAGGCACTCATACTCCGGTCCCAGGTAAAAGTACTTTTCCGGCGCCATTGTGTGAGTGTTCGAAGCTATTTCCTTTAGATCCTGCAATTGCATCTTTTTGTTTCTTGTTTACACTAGTTTGGCATAATGGACAACAATGAGCTTATTATTCTATTTCCTGATTTAAGACATGGATGGTTTGATGCGAAAATTAAAAAACCCATGGAACATATTAGTATGAACACTTTGAATACCATTGTTGCTAATGATATAGAAAGTTCTAAGCTTGGGGAAGCTGGCTTTGATGAGCATGCTATTTTTAGTCCCCCAAGCATTGAGGAGAAAATTTACTTTGATGATACTTTGCCTCCTATTTATGATGATTATAATGATATTGGTCTTTTAGTACCGCCTGTTATGGAGGATAAATTTGATTATGATTACAATATGCCTCCTATATTTGATGATGAGGATAATAATGATAGCTATTTTGTTGAATTTGCTCCCACTACAACTAATAAAATTGATTATGCCTATGTGGAGGGTAATAATTTTATGCATGAGACTCATGATAAGAATGCTTTATGTGATAGTTATATTGTTGAGTTTGCTCATGTTGCTACTGAAAGTTATTATGAGAGAGGAAAATATGGTTGTAGAAATTTTCATGTTACTAAAATGCCTCTCTATGTGCTGAAATTTTTGAAGCTACACTTGTTCTATCTTCCTATGCTTGTTACTTTGTTCTTCATGAATTCATTTGTGTACAAGATTCCTTTTCATAGGAAGCTTGTTAGGCTTAAATTTGTTTTGAATTTGCCTCTTGATGCTCTCTTTTGCTTCAAATACTATTTCTTGCGAGTGCATCATTAAAACTGTTGAGCCCATCTTAATGGCTATAAAGAAAGAACTTCTTGGGAGATAACCCATGTGTTTATTTTGCTACAGTACTTTTATTTTGTATTTGTGTCTTGGAAGTTGTTACTACTGTAGCAACCTCTCCTTATCTTATTTTTATCGCATTGTTGTGTCAAGTAAAGTCTTTGATAGTAAGGTTCATACTCCCTCCGATCCGGAAAATGTGTCTGACAAGTTATTTTGTAAAAAGAACGTTGAGTTTGTCTTTTCTCTGAACCCGCGGTCCACCTTACCATACTTTGTCTCCGTCCCACAACACAGGTTGAAAGAAAATGTGAGGAGACGTACACGAACCATCCTAGGCTCCCTCGTTCCCCTTCACTTTTCTCTCTCCTACATCCATCCCAAGATCTAATCCCGTCGACCTGCCCCGCCCCGCCCTTCCTCACCGGCCGCACAAGCCCCCCGCCGTCGCCGGCCGTCTTCCCTGCTTCCGGACCTCCTTCCGGACCTCCTTCCCAACGCCTCAGTTCGTCCATCGACGAATCTCCGGCGGCTCAGGTTCTTGCAAAATATCGAGGGCGACGAGGCGAGAGGAATGAAGCGGAATGGCTCTAGCTAGGCCTCGCCGGCGCCGCGCAGCGCGCACCGGACCTGGACGCCCCTCCTCCCTCGATACGACGGTTGCCTCTCAGACTACCAGCGACCACCTAGATAACAAGCAGAGGGTGAACCGTTTTTTACTGGTTGTAGAAGGGTTTATTTGCAAAACGTATTTATATTAACAGCCAGACACTCTTTTCGGATCGGAGGGAGTACTAGATTTGGATTACTGCGCAGAAACAGATTTCTTGCTGTCACGAATCTGGGCCTAATTCTCTGTAGGTAACTCAGAAAATTCTGCCAATTTACGTGAGTGATCCTCAGATATGTACGCAACTTTCATTCAATTTGAGCATTTTTATCTGAGCAAGTCTGGTGCCTCTTTAAAATTCGTCTTTACGGACTGTTCTGTTTTGACAGATTCTGCCTTTTATTTCGCATTGCCTCTTTTGCTATGTGGGATGAATTTCTTTGTTCCATTAACTTCCAGTAGCTTTGAGCAATGTACGGAAGTGTTAAGAATGATTGTGTCACCTCTGAACATGTGAGTTTTTGATTATGCACTAACCCTCTAATGAGTTTGTTTCGAGTTTGGTGTGAAGGAAGTTTTCAAGGGTCAAGAGAGGAGGATGATATACTACGATCAAGAAGAGTGAAAAGTCTAAGCTTGGGGATGCCCCGGTGGTTCATCCCTGCATATTTCAAGAAGACTCAAGCATCTAAGCTTGGGGATGCCCAAGGCATCCCCTTCTTCATCGACAACTTATCAGGTCACTTCTCTTGAAACTATATTTTTATTCGGTCACATCTTATGTACTTTACTTGGAGCGTCTGTTTGTTTTTGTTTTTATTTTTGTTTGAATAAATTCTTGTGTGGGAGAGAGACACGCTCCGCTGGTTCATATGAACACATGTGTTCTTAGCTCATAATGTTCATGGCGAAGGTTGAACTGCTTCGTTAATTGTTATATGGTTGGAATCGGGAAATGCTACATGTAGTAATTCTAAAATATCTTGAATAATTTGATACTTGGCAATTGTTGTGCTCATGTTTAAGCTCTTGCATCATATACTTTGCACCCATTAATGAAGAAATACATAGAGCTTGCTAAAATTTGGTTTGCATAATTGGTCTCTCTGAAGTCTAGATAATTTCTAGTAAAGAGTTTGAACAACAAGGAAGACGGTGTAGAATCTTATAATGTTTACAATATGTCTTTTATGTGAGTTTTGCTGCACCGGTTCATCATTGTGTTTGTTTCAAATAACCTTGCTAGCCTAAACCTTGTATCGAGAGGGAATACTTCTCATGCATCCAAAATCCTTGAGCCAACCACTATGCCATTTGTGTCCACCATACCTACCTACTACATGGTATTTCTCCGCCATTTCCAAAGTAAATTGCTTGAGTCCTACCTTTAAATAATTCAAATATTATCACCTCTGATTTGTGTCAATGTTTCATAGCTCATGAGGAAGTATGTGGTGTTTATCTTTCATTCTTGTTGGGCAACTTTCACCAATGGACTAGTGGCTTCATCCGCTTATCCAATAATTTTGCAAAAAGAGCTGGCAATGGGATTCCCGGTCCCAAATTAATTAACCTAAATAGACACTCCTCCATGGTATGTGATTGTTGGACGGCACCCGAAGGATTCGGTTAGCCATGGCTTGAGAAAGCAAAGGTGGGGAGGAGTGTCATCATAATAAAACTAAAATAAAAAGGCACTCCTTCATGGTATGAGATTGTTGGCGGGCACCCGAGGATTCGGTTAGCCATGGTTTGTGAAAGAAAGGTTGGAAGGAGTGCCACCCAAAAATAAAAATAATTCATGGGAGCCGCTCTTTGAAGGTTTGTCCGGCAAGGGGTTAGAGTGCCCACTACCATTCGTTGACAACAACAAACACCTCTCAAAACTTTACTTTTATGCTCTCTTTATGTTTTCAAAACCAAAGCTCTAGCACAAATATAGCAATCAATGCTTCCCTCTGCGAAGGGTCTTTCTTTTACTTTTATGTTGAGTCAGTTCACCTATCTCTCTCCACTTCAAGAAGCAAACACTTGTGTGAACTGTGCATTGATTCCTACATACTTGCATATTGCACTTGTTATATTACTTTACATTGACAATATCCATGAGATATACATGTTATAAGTTGAAAGCAACCGCTGAAACTTAATCTTCCTTTGTGTTGCTTCAATACCTTTACTATGAATTTATTGCTTTATGAGTTAACTCTTATGCAAGACTTATTGATGCTTGTCTTGAAAGTACTATCCATGAAAAGTCTTTGCTTTATGATTCATTTGTTTACTCATGTCATTACCATTGTTTTGATCGCTTCATTCATTACATGTGTTTACAATAGTATGATCAAGGTTATGATGGCATGTCACTCCAGAAATTATCTTTGTTATCGTTTACCTGCTCGGGACGAGCAGAACTAAGTTGGGGATGCTGATACGTCTCCGACATATCGATAATTTCTTATGTTCCATGCCACATTATTGATGATATCTACATGTTTTATGCATACTTTATGTCATATTTATGCATTTTCCGGAACTAACCTATTGACGAGATGCCGAAGTGCCAGTTCCTGTTTTCTGCTGTTTTTGGTTTCAGAAATCCTAGTAAGGAAATATTCTCGGAATTGGACGAAATCAACGCCCAGGGTCCTATTTTTCCACGAAGCTTCCAGAAGTCCGAAGGGGAAACGAAGTGGGGCCACGAGGTGGGGACACAGTAGGGCGGCGCGGCCCAAGCCCTGGCCGCGCCGGCCTAGTGTGTGGCCCCACCAGGACTCCACCGACCTTGCCCTTCCGCCTACTTAAGGTCTCCGTCGCGAAAACCCTATCAAGTTCGACGAAACCAGAGAAAACCTTCCAGAGCCGCCGCCATCGCGAAGCCAAGATCTGGGGGACAGGAGTCTCTGTTCCGGCACGCCGCCGGGACGGGGAAGTGCCCCCGGAAGGCTCCTCCATCGACACCACAGCCATCTTCATCAACGCTGCTGTCTCCCATGAGGAGGGAGTAGTTCTCCATCGAGGCTCGGGGCTGTACCGGTAGCTATGTGGTTAATCTCTCTCCTATGTGCTTCAATACAATAATCTCATGAGCTGCCTTACATGATTGAGATTCATATGATGATGCTTGTAATCTAGATGTCATTATGCTAGTCAAGTGGGTTTTACTTATGTGATCTCCGGAGACTCCTTGTCCCACGTGTGTAAAGGTGACAGTGTGTGCACCGTGTGGGTCTCTTAGGCTATATTTCACGGAATACTTATTCACTGTTATGAATGGCATAGTGAAGTGCTTATTTATATCTCTTTATGATTGCAATGTGTTTTGTATCACAATATATCTGCGTGCTACTCTAGTGATGTTATTAAAGTAGTTTATTCCTCCTGCACGGTGTAATGGTGACAGTGTGTGCATCGTGTAGTACTTGGCATGGGCTATGATTGTGATCTCTTGTAGATTATGAAGTTAACTATTGCTATGATAGTGTTGATGTGATCTATTCCTCCTTTCGTAGCATGAAGGTGACAGTTTGCATGCTATGTTAGTACTTGGTTTGGTTATGTTGATCTGTCATGCACTCTAAGGTTATTTAAACATGAACATTGAATATTGTGGAGTTTGTTAACTCCAAGCATTGAGGTTCGTGTAATCCTACACAGATTAGTGGTGTTCATCATCCAACAAGAGGGTGTAGAGTCTAGCATCTATTTATTTATTCTGTTATGTGATCAATGTTGAGAGTGTCCACTAGTGAAAGTATGATCCCTAGGCCTTGTTCCTAGATATCGCTATCGCTGCTTGTTTACTGTTTTACTGCATCTTTACTTCCTGCAATATTACTACCATCAACTGCACGCCAGCAAGCATTTTTCTGGCGCCGTTACTATTGCTCATATTTATTCATACCACCTGTATTTCACTATCTCTTCGCCGAACTAGTGCACCTATTAGGTGTGTTGGGGACACAAAAGTCTTCTTGCTTTGTGGTTGCAGGGTTGCTTGAGAGGGATATCTTTGACCTCTTCCTCCCTGAGATCGATAAACCTTGGGTGATCCACTTAAGGGAAACTTGCTGCTGTTCTACAAACCTCTGCTCTTGGAGGCCCAACACTGTCTACAAGAATAGAAGCACCCGTAGACATCACTACTTCAGTAAGCCACAATGCCAGTGGTCAAGGTATGGCAATTAAACATATTGGTCATTCATTTTTGCATACCCTGCACAATTCCATTCATGTTCGTAATATTTTACGATGTTTCTAGTGCCTCCAAAAAAATTATTGTCTGCTCATAAAATTGCACTTGATAATAATGTCTTTGTTGAATTTCATCCATTCTTTTTCTTGATAAAGTATCAGGCCACGCGACAAATCATTTTTAAAGGTCCATGTCATGGTGGCTTGTATCCTCTCGTGTCTATCTCCACCGGGTCCTCCAAGCACGCCTTCATCACACTCAAGCCGTCTTCATCCACGTGAAAGTGCTGACTAGGACATCCTTCTTCGTTTGTTGTTCAACAAATCCTTCGTCGTAATAATCTCCCTCATTCTCATGAAATAAATCCATATGTTTGTGACCCTTGTCAATAAGCCAAGAGACACCAATTGTCATATCCCACCTCTACAAGTGTTTCCCACGTTCATTTGGAACAAATTTTCTCCGATGTATGGAGACCGGCGCCCACCTCTCGTTGGCAAACATTCGTACTCCATAAGCTTTATTGATGATTTTAGCAAGTTCACATGGATATATTTTCTTAAGAAACATTTTGATGTTTATCAAATCTTTCTTAATTTCCAACAATATGTTGAGCGCAAATTTAATCGCAAGATTGTCACCATGCAAACTGACTGGGGTGGCGAATATGAGAAACTTAACTCTGTCTTTCAAAATATAGGCATCAGACGCCATGTTTCATGCCCTCATGCACACCAACAAAATGGCTCTGCTGAGCGTAAACATCGCCACATTGTTGAAGTTGGTATCTCCTTGTAAAGATGTAAATTACGGGTCTTTTGACCCTTTGTTAATATATTAAAACAGTAGGAGCCTTTCCTACTATTAGAGTTTCAAAAAAAAAAAAGTTGGTATCTCCTTGCTTGCAAATGCATCCATGCCGCTGAAATTTTGGGATGAAGCTTTCCTCATGGCAACATTTCTCATTAACCTTCTCCCTACAAAAGTTCTCAACTTCGCTACACCCACCGAAAAACTACTCAATATTACACCCAATTACACCTCTCTTCGGATATTTGGTTGTGCTTGCTGGTCCAATCTCTGCCCCTACAACAAACCCACACTCGCTTTCCGTTCCAAGCGATGTGTTTTTCTCGGCTATAGTCCGCTCCACAAAGGTGTCAAGTCCCTCGACATATCCACCGGACGCGTCTACATTTCTCGCGATGTCATCTTTGATGAAAACATCTTTCCCTTTGCCTCTCTTAATCCTAATGCAGGCCAAAGATTTCGTGCCGAAATTTTACTCCTCCCATCTGACGCATCATCTCCATCATCCTTTAGTGCGGGTGTGCCTAACCATGATCCTATGTATATTTTTCCTATCACTGACCCTGTGCAGGACACACCAAGTGGTGGCTCAGATACAACAACAAATTCTCGCTCTACTGCTGAAGAAATCAATGAAAACGGAGTTCAAACGGAGCAAATTCAGAAACTGTACACACAACAACAGAAAACACCAGCGCGGATCCCGAAGAAGAGTCTTCTGCGCACCGTGCGGCCTGGCTTCACGTGCCATCAACCGCGGAGCCCCGCACGACCGCCGTGTCACTGCCTCGATCCCCGCGCCCAATGGTCACACTCGGTCAGCTGCATGCACGGGGCGCGGATTCCCTGGGATCTTCTGCGTCGCGCACCACTCCTCCAACGGCCACATTCGGGAATGCCGGATCTCCTGCTCAAATGGGGACCGGTTCTCTGGATCTTCCGCGACAAGCGCTTCTTCGCCACCGAGCATAGCGGCGGTCTCCGGATCCCGTACGGCTTCTGCACCAGACTCTCCGCCCGGGTCCACCCGATCTTCTACTGCATGATATGTGCCGTATCTGGTCGCTCCAAGATCTGATGTGGCCAATATTCCTGCACACCCATCCGCGCTCGGACCTCGTACACGTCTTCAAAACGGTATATCTGATCCGAAAATTTATACAGACGGTACTATACGCTATGGCATGCTAACCTCTACAGGAGAACCAAGAAATATTTCGGAAGCTTTGGGTGATACTAAATGGCACCAAGCCATGCAAGATGAATATGATGCCTGAATCCACAACAAGACATGACACCTTGTGCCACCTAACTCGAACAAGAATTTGATTGATTGCAAGTGGGTTTATCGCATCAATAAAAATGCAGATGGCACCATTCAATGGTACAAAACACGCCTTATTGCCAAGGGCTTCAAACAACGCTATGGTATTGACTATGAAGACACCTTTAGCCCTATTGCTAAAACTGCTGCGATTCGCCTTGTCCTCGCACTCTCGGTCTCTCGTGGGTGGAGTCTTCGTCAATTGGATGTCAAGAATGTGTTTCTTCATGGCGTTCTGGAAGAGAAATTTTACATGAAACAACCTCCTAGGTTTGAAAATCCTAACCTTCCGCATCACATTTGTAAACTTGACAAGGCACTATATGGTCTCAAACAAAGCTCCTCAGGCATGGTTCTCCAAGCTAATCTCCAAGCTCCTTGCTCTTGGATTTATTTCCTCCAAAGCCGACACCCAGGGCCGGTCCATACATATTCAAGGCCCTGGGGCAAGACAATGAAAAAGGGCCCTTTTGGGAAAAAAACGAATGCATTGTATTTCAAAATCAATCCAATAAATAAAATATATCGATGGTCTTTAAATTACAAAACTCACACTGCAAATTATATATTTGTAACGGTCCAGTGAACTACACAATGACAGCAAGGATAGCTCTATAAAAGATCAATCTTCTAAGTGCCACAAATATACCATCATTCCATCAATTAATCTGCATAAATGACCGTATCATCACTGATTTCTAGTTGCAACTTAAAGCTTTTCCGCTACCTTGAGATAGATGCTAATGAATGAAAAATAACATGAGTTTCTATCTTCTTCAATTTGCTATGTTCTTCACCAGAATAGACTTTCTCCAAAGCTTCCTGGATAAGACATAGTAAAGCAAATTTAGCACTTGTTTATTATGGAGTAGTTTATACTATGATCAGGATCAGATCTTAGAGTACTTGCATTATTTTATATGCTCCTCAATCTGACAATCAGCAATGTTCTTCATGCCATGCTCCACCAAAACAAAACTTCCCCAAAGTTTTCTACATAAGGCACAACAAAGCAACGTTAACACTTGGTTCTAAATTTTTGTCAATTGAACTTCTATGGGATTGGATTCTACTAGTTCATCTTTCTGTTTTTTCTCTTCCTTTTCGCGTTGCAACATAAAACTTTTCTAGAAGACATGTCACCAAATTAATCTGTAGAAAACAGTGAATACAGGAACCAAAATCACCTGGACATGGCATATGGTTGGATGTCGAATTGTTGATGAAGATTCGTTGATCTGCAGCTAGCAACAACCTGGCCTCTCTTTTTCTCCAAATTTGCTGACTGCTCTGTGTGCTCATGCTCAGATCCAATGGAACCTTGAGGAACTCAGGAACAGGTCTATGAAGGGAAGATTGGAGAATGAAAAATTGGAGTTAGGGAGCCGTGCTATTTAACATTTTGAGCCAGGGGAGGGAGGGAGGAGATGTACCATCTCTCTTCTCTGATGCGGTCATGTACTTGAGAATGTGTTGCGGTCAGAAACCCACCGGCGAGTAGCGACGGGCAACACAGTAGAGCCGGGAGGCTCCCGGGACTCGCGGCTGGCCCCGGTCACTCGAGCGACGGCCCGCAAAGCCTCGGCACGCACGTCCGATGCTGGTGCAAGGCGTGCCACCCGACCTATACCTGGTCGGGAAGGTGATGGATTTGCTTCGCTTAGTTTCCCGCATGGCATACACGTAAACATTAAATACGAGCCTCGATCGGCTCTCGAGTTGTCTCGTGAGTCGGCTCAAGGAGCCGATCCACCCATGATTCGTACGAGGTGTACGATCACATGGTGGTCCTGCTTGATCAATATAAAGCTAAAACGACCTACTACGATTTAGGGTTTTCACCACATAATCGGAACATCCTACGCGTGATTGAGCCTGGCGGCCACGCACGGTGATCATAAACCGACCCTAGACAGGGCCTAAAAACCAACATGAAGTTGATCCCCGGAACATCCCGTCTAGGGCTAGCAAACTACACCCTACGTGCCCCCGGATCCTTCAACCCGTTTGTAAGGCCTAACTATGCAGATATTAAACTAATCCTTGAAGAACAAGGAGCAATCATAATGGATCGGATCTACTAAATAACGATCAAGCGAGGTGCCGCCCTTACACCTAAGATAGGCGTAAGGGCGGCTAGACGTCTAAGGGTTGCACGGACGAAAGCATATAATACGATGAAACAATGCTAACCCTAACACATCTATGATAACTACGTTGCTCGCCATCAACAAGGCTTCGATACGAGCAACGCATGAACAACGAATAAACGTGTATCGCCTAGATCGCAAGATGCGATCTAGGCAGCATGATGCTTACCCGGAAAGAAACCCTCGAAACAAGGGAGTTGGCGATGCGCCTAGACTGGTTTGTGGTGAACGTGATTGTTGTTTATTTCAGAAACCCTAGATACATATTTATAGTCCGTAGACTTTCTAACGTGGGAGTAATCCCAACCGTGCACGAGCCAAATTCTATCTAACCGACACATATCCTTCTATATTTACAGATACACGGGCAAACTAACCCAAACTTTGTATACAAGGCCGATTCATGTATTTCTTCCATGTATATTCTTCAAGCCCAACTTAATCGCGGCCCACCTCTGATCCGGTCAAATTCTGGTGATAACACATGCCCCCCTGGTTTTGGAAATGACAATTCCAAAATCACTCTGCTTTTTCGTCGTCGGGTCATGTCGTGGCAGAGCAGAACCGTCGCAGTAACCTTCACCATGATGACTTGCCTTCTCAACTTCTCTGCAAGATTTGATAGCTTTATCATCACTTCCTCGGAAACCGTAGTGGCATTAAATCTCCACTATACCCCCTTTTATTTAACTGTGTCGAACGGCTCGCCTCTTCATCCCCTTGTTCTGTTCCAACCATCGGCACCAAGAAAACCCTCTTTCCCTGTAGCAATGTCTTCCTCTTCCTCCGTCTCATCAGGCCTCTCTTTCCAATCGTCTCCCTCGAGCGAGCAAGAGCGGGACTTTGACTATGTGCCAGATGGCCCACCCGAGGCCCTCGTCGGGTCAGATGGTGACTTACCCCTGACCGATGGGGAGGACAACCTCCAATTCCTCATCGAAGGGGAGCTGGAGAGCGAGAGCGAAGACGACCTCCACTCCGGGCGAACTCCACCCCTCCGACGAGGAGGAGGAAGAAGAAGAAGAGAAGGCAGAGGAGGAAGAGGAGGAGGATGATTCCTCCTCCTCCGCTGGGTATCCGCCGGCGAAGCGCTTCCGTGCTTGGGCGGACAGCGAGGACGATGATGATGACGAGGAAGAAGAGGCTCCGGCCGAGGGCTGGGGCAGCAGCGACGAGGAACTCTCCGGAAGCAGCGCCGACGGCAGCTACGATGCCGACGACGAGGCCAGCGAGGATTAGTAGTGCAAGATTAGTAGCTCCTGAGCAATCGGCTCTTCTTTTGTTCTTCCTTTCTTGAGCAATCGGCTCTCATTGTAAAAACCCCTATTATTAATGAAGAAGACATCTCTAAGCCGATTCTGTCCTTTTTCCAGTTTTGCCGATTGTTAAAGTAAGTCGACACACCAAGAGCCGATGGCACCGCACCAGCCTTTGCCATAAAACGCGAGCAATGCCAGCTCTATTGTTTATTCAAATGGTAACCTGCGACTTATCCGAAAGAGCAACACTTAGACCCCCAAATCGCCGCTCGAACAGATCCAACCCACGGCCATATGAACCTCATTTGTCGATCGCGCAGGTTCTCATCTGCAACAGACTGGCGGAATCATCCAATGCCCACGCTATGGTCTCCGGCCTGAAGGTGATCCTTAACCGCTCCTTGCTGCAACAGGACAGTCCAGACCCTGTAGATGATGACGGCCCCTCTTTTAGATTCCTTCCAGCAGCTCCGGTGGTCTTCTTCTGCAACAACTCACCGCCTTTGAAGAAGGTTATGATGCAGGGCCAGCCGATGACACCCCAATCGGCTTCCAAAAACAGAGTATCTACCAGGTCAGCTGCCCCCCGAGCCTCAGTCAAGGCGAGGACAGCGGTGAGGACACACAGTTCAGTCAAAGGGACCCGAGCTCGAGCAAATCTGAGAAAACCACCACGCAGAGCCAGCCAGACTTGCCACCATCGGCCTCCAAGAAAAGGTCAGCCACTCTGGTCCTAGCAATTCCTACGAGTGTAGCTGAGAAGGTGGCCAATTTGGCCAAGCCGACAGTAGATACACCAGAGCCAATCACCTTTTCTTCCGTTGAAAGCCAATATTGCAGACGAAATGCCCACGGCTTGATGAGCAAAAGGCTGCCTTGTACGCCAAAACTGACACCTCTGGCAGCACTGCTGAACTGGCGACCTCGCGCAAAGGGTTGGAGATCCTCAAAGAGAAGGTTCGGGCAACAAAACAGCTCATTGAAGCTGAGGAAGCTCTCATTGTTTACTCCCTCGAGGAAGCAGAAGGCCTCGAAGCTGAACTGAAGACCGACTTGGTCGAAACCCGCGTCTTGAACACGCAGCTGGTAGATCCTGTGTAATTTGCACTAGAGTCGATGGCTGTGCATCGGCTTTACATCATGAGAATTTTTTTTACTGGCCGATTTTTCTATCGGCCCCCAATATTTCACTGCACATGTATCGCACATGTTCATCTGATTAGGTGCCCCCCGAGCCGAATCTGCCAGGTAACTGCGGATATCGGCTCTGTAGTTAGCCAAGGCACTGTATTTGAACGTCGGCTCCGTTAGGACCAATGTTGACTTCTTCCAGCTCACCAGCCGACGTAAACCCGTTGCTCGTTAGATCGACGTTGAACACAGGCAGAACGTATGGTGAGGATAATTTTGGCCGATTGTTGGAATCGGCCTCCATGTTGATTGACTCGCTCAATGAAGGTTTATATCTTGGTCTTGCTTCACTATAACTACGTGACATGCTTGAGACGAGATTATCCCTTTCTATTTTTTGGGGCCGATCACAAGGATCGGCCTTGCCACGTTCGTCCATAGATTTTGCTCTTGCTATATGGTCAGGCCGGTGGATAAGACCAGCCTAACCCCGTCCTTCGTCACATCGATGCGCTCGCAGTCGTCCAAAGTGATGCCTGAGAGTGGCTCTTGGCCTGTCGTCTCCCAAACGTTCATGCCAGCCGTTGAAATCTCGGCTGAGTCATCTGCGTGGACGACCTCTACTTCATCTCCATCCCACTGTATTAAACATTGGTGCATCGTGGACGGAATGCAACAGTTGGCGTGGATCCAATCTCTTCCTAGCAGGACAGCATAGGTGCCCTTGCTATCGACAATAAAGAACGTCGTAGGGATGGTTTTTCTTCCTACGGTCAAATCCACGTTCAGAACACCTTGTGCTTCAGATGCTTGGCCGTTGAAATCGCTTAGTGTAACGTTGGTCTTGATCAGATCCGAGCTAGAGCGTCCCAACCGACGTAGCATGGAGTATGGCATAATGTTGACTGCCGCTCCGGTGTCCACCAGCATCTTGTTGACAGGCTGCCCATTGATATAACCTCGCAAGTACGGGGCCTTCGAGTGTCCGTAGCTTCTTTCTCGTGGCTTCTCAAAGATAACTGGCCGTGGGCCGCAGTCAAGTTGTGCCACAGGTGCTTCGTCTAATCTCGGAGCACTAAACTCCGCCGGAAGGATGAACACCATGTTTGTGCCAGCCGATGTCTCATCATCGGCTTTCTTTTGTCTGGGGCGCCACTCTTTCTTTTGTGGTCGACCTTCTTTGTCCAGAGTTCGCTGAATTTTCGCGGCCAGATCAGGCCGCGCCTTCCTTAACGTGTGCAGGTATAACCTTTCAGCTTCCTCCAAACCACGTAGCCGCTGAACCCTACGCTTTTGGGAACGGCTGAGTCCATCAGGGCACCACCTTGGCCGGTGGTACTTATTTTCTTCTTCTTCATCATCGTCTTCTAATTCCTCGAGATCTTCCACCCGAGAGGACTCAGCGTGCTTGTTCCGAGGCGGGAGAGGCCCTAGACGTTTGAACACGGACACGTTAGCTGCATCCTTCTTCTTCGTCTACATTCAGGTAGTTGCCGATTGTAGGCAATCGGCTCATTCCTGAATCCCAGCAGTGTCTGAAGAAGGGATAGTCCCAGTGCCTATCCACGTCGTCTTGCTCCCTTGACTTTTCCTTGGCGTGGCGCTCATATCTCTCCTCGTCGCGATCATGCCGACGATGTCTCCTGGCGTCCCTAGCCAGACGATCTTTTTCGTCATCGTTGTCGTATCGTCGGCGTTGGTCGTATTGACTCACGTATTTGTTGAGGAGGTGATCAGAGAGAGGTCGCTGATATCTCACATTCTTCACTTCTCCCTCTGTGATGTAGCGCTTGCCATCGTGCCGGAGCCGATCGCGTGGAACGGCTTCCTCTTTGTCCTTGTTATGAGAGCAGCTGCCCTCGTCTCTGTCCTTACCAGGGTGGTGCCCAGGTCCTACCATGTTGATGTTGAACGAGAATCTTGGCTGGCACCTCCCAGGGTAAGTGCACTCCACCATGTTAACGGCGGGGATGGGGTGTGTGTCGACTTTCATGGCGTATCGGCTGAAAATTAGACGCCCTTGTTCTATCGCCATTTGGATCTGCCGACGCCACACCCTGCGAGTCGTTGGTGGCATGGGTGAACGTGTTATGCCACTTGCAGTATGGCTTTCCGTTCAGCTCCCGAGCCGTGGGGATCTTGTGGCCTTCGGGTACCTTTAGTCGCTTCTCCTTAAGTAAGAGGTCAAAAATTTGCTCAGCCTTGGTCACGTCGAAGTCAAACCCTCTTGGAGGACCTTGTGGCTTAACCCATTTGCGGGACACGGGGCTTGCCCCCGAGTCCATTCAGCCACTGCTACCTCTCGATCTCCCGCAGAGCCTTCATCTTCATCTGCCTCAACCAGGACCACCGCACGCTTGAATTTATCCTGGTATACCTCTGGGTGACGCTGTTCATATAATGACAGCTTCTGCACCATATGCGCTAGTGAAGGGTAGTCTGCTTGGGAGGCCACATCCTTGATTGGTGATGCGAGACCCACCACCGCCAACTCGACTGCTTCTTTTTCAGTCACACGAGCCGAATAGCATCGGTTCCTAACGGTCCTGAAGCGCTGGATGTATTCGACACCGTTTCTCCGCGCTTCCGTCGTACTTGTGCTAGATCGGCAATGCCAGCCTCGAAGCCTCCGAGTGATACCGCATGTGGAACTGCTCCTCCAACTCGCTTCCAAGTCCGGATTGAGTCCGGTGGCAGCGATGTGTACCACCCGAAAGCCGATCCCGTGAGGGACTCGTGCGAAGAACCTCACACGCAGCTCATCCGATGCCGAGATCGTGCCCAGCTGTGCCAAATATCGGCTCACATGCTCGATTGAGCCGGAACCATCCGATCCACTAAACTTGGAGAATTCGGGGAGCCGATACTTGGGTGGTAGCGGGATCAACTCGTACTCGTTGGGGTACGGCTTGGAATAGCCGATTGCCCTCCTTTTCGGCACCATGCCGAACCGGTCTCTCAAGATTGTACTGATCTGATCCGCGGTGCTGGCTGCAGGAGTCGAACTCTGAAGATTCACTGGAGTGGCATACTTAGCCAGCCACACTTGCTTCTCAAGCTCTGAGCCAACTGCAGGAGTTGAGCCCTGGAGGTTCGTCGGAGTGGCATACTTAGCTAGCCACGTCTGCTTCTCAAGATCTGTTCCCGAAGTTCCTCCCGCTCGTTCCGAAGTCCCCTCGTTGCGGTCCGGTTCGTGAGTGCCCGAGCTATCGCAGCTCGGCACGTATGTGCACGTGTATCCGTGAGGGATCTCCTTAGGCGCCTCATACAAGAACTGGTAATCACTAGGGTCACCACCGATCTTGTAGACGACGTATGCCGGTGGACTCGGCACTTCTAGTGCTGCCAACGCGAATGGCAGCGGTGGTCGGGACTGGAGTGGCATCTCTCCTTGGTGAGTCCCTAGAGCTGGTCCTGACGGAGAGTACTGATGCCTCATGATTTCCTGGATCACCCGAAGGGCGACACGCTCCAAAGTGTTCACCAGGCTCTCAGAATGGCGGTGCAGCGAATGAGCCACCATGAAATTAATCTCCTGACGTAGAGACCTGGTGCGTTCTTCTGACGGGGCGGACAGGTCCACTCCATCGAGCGCGCCTTCAGGTGAGAACCCTTTCCACCTGATGCCGTGTGAGCGGGTTCTCTGGAAAGAGCCGATGAGGTCGGCTTCGAGGATAGCTTTGACCTCGTCATACTTCTTCTTGAGCTCCTCGGTCAAATCTTCGTACGTGATCGGAGTACCTTCCGCCATCTCGGATGTAGATGGCGATGCGGTTGATGTCGAAGACGGTCCCACCGGGCGTGCCGGAATGTGTTGCGGTCGAAACCCACCGGCGAGCAGCGACGGGCAACACGAGAGAGCCGGGAGGCTCCCGGGATCGCGGCTGGCCCTGGTGCCTCGAGCGATGGCCCGCAAAGCCTCGGCACGCACGTCCGATGCTGGTGCAAGGGCGTGCCACCTGACCTATACCTGGTCACGAAGGTGATGGATTTGCTTCGCTTAGTTTCCTGCATGGCATACACGTAAACATTAAATACGAGCCTCGATCGGCTCTCAGGTTGTCCTGTCAATCGGCTCAAGGAGCCGATCCACCCATGATTCGTACGAGGTGTACGATCACATGGTGGTCCTGCTTCATCAATATAAAGCTAAAACGACCTACTACGATTTAGGGTTTTCACCACATAATCGGAACATCCTACGCGTGATTGAGCCTGGCGGCCACGCACAACAAGGCCTAAAAACCAACATGAAGTTGATCCCCGGAACATCCTGTCTAGGGCTAGCAAACTACACCCTACGTGCCACTGGATCCTTCAACCCGTTTGTAAGGCCTAACTATGCAGATATTAAACTAATCCTTGAAGAACAAGGAGCAATCATAACGGATCGGATCTACTAAGTAGCGATCAAGCGAGGTGCCGCCCTTACACCTAAGATAGGCGTAAGGGCGGCTAGACGTCTAAGGGTTGCACGGACGAAAGCATATAATACGATGAAACAATGCTAACCCTAACACATCTATGATAACTACGTTGCTCGCCATCAACAAGGCTTCAGTACGAGCAACGCATGAACAGCGAATAAACGTGTACTGCCTAGATCGCAAGATGCGATCTAGGCAGCATGATGCTTACCCGGAAAGAAACCCTCGAAACAAGGGAGTTGGCGATGCGCCTAGACTGGTTTGTGGTGAACGTGATTGTTGTTTATTTCAGAAACCCTAGATACATATTTATAGTCCATAGACTTTCTAACGTGGGAGTAATCCCAACCGTGCACGAGCCAAATTCTATCTAACCGACACGTATCCTACTATATTTACAGATACACGGGCAAACTAGCCCAAACTTTGTATACAAGGCCGATTCATGTATTTCTTCCATGTATATTCTTCAAGCCCATCTTAATCGCAGCCCACCTCTGATCCGGTCAAATTCTGGTGATAACAGGTTGAGGATGGAAAGAGACAGGCCCTGGAAAGACAGGTGATTGGGGAACCAAATAGTAACACCGTTTTCCCCCATTAATGGATATACGGCGATCTCGGAATTGGAAACGCATGGCAAGATTTAAGGCAGCGACGCTGTTTTGATTGGAGAATTTAGAGGAGCTCGGGAGGAGACGAGTCAACCAACGACTACAGAGGAGAAGAGTGGAGAACGATAGGTTTTTTTTCTTAGAAATTAGCGATGGGTGGCTTGTCTGCTGGACTACTACCTCGGCCGGGGGCCCTGCCTCCCGAGGGCTCAGGGCGGCCGCCCCGTTGCCCCGCCTTATGGGCCGGCCCTGCCGACACCTCGCTCTTCATCTACCACAAGTCAGATATCACAATGTTTGTTTTGATTTATGTTGATGACACTATTGTCTCTAGTTCTTCAAATCAAGCTTTTTCGGCTCTCCTCCATGATTTTGGTGGGGATTTCGCTCTCAAAGACCTTGGCGACTTACACTTCTTCTTGGGCATCGAAGTGAAGAAAACAACTGATGGCTTGCTTCTCTCTCAAGAAAAATATGGCGCTGATTTGCTTCTCTCTCACCGATGGGCACACTCCTTGGCGCTGAAGATACCTCTTAGTACATGAGTATTGTTGGGCTCTCCAATATTTGACCCTTACAGACCCAGATTTGTCCTTCACCGTCAACAAGATTTGCCAATTCCTTCATGCTCCTACTACAACTCATTGGACAATGGCTAAAAGGATCTTGTGCTATGTTCAAGCTACGCTCAAAGTTGGTATTACCTTCCAAAAATCTAACTCTACTCTTCTTAGTGCTTTTTCAGACGCAGATTGGGCCGGCTGCCTCGATAACAGACGCTCCACAGGTGGAATTGCCATCTTTTTTTGGTCCGAACCTTATTTCTTGGAGTGCTCGCAAACAAGCTACTGTCTCACGCTCAAGCACCAAAGCCGAATACAAAGCTCTAGCGAATGCAACAACCAAACTAATTTGAGTTTAAGCCTTGCTCCGTGAACTACGAGTGTCTCTTCCTGCCACTCCTTGTCTTTGGTGTGACAATCTTGGAGCCACCTACTTGTCTTCCAATCCGGTTTTTCATGCTCGGACAAAACATATTAAAATTGATTTTCGCTTTCGAGAAAGCGTTACAAGCAAAGAAATTGAGATAAAGTTTATATCAAGCAAAGATGAGGTCGCTGATGGCTTTACAAAGACTCTCCCAGTGAATACTTTCGAAGAATTCAAGCGTAATCTCAATCTCCCCATTTCTTCCACGGTTAGACAAAATAGTAACCAACACAAATATGGTAAGGGAAAACGTATGGTGTAGTACACCAACGGCTAGTTTGACCCAATAGCCATATAGTGATTGGCTCCTTTCCTTTTCATCTCTTGTCTTCTTTGTAATCACTTTATTTGCTTCCTTGTATGTGCCACAACTGGGGCTTTTCCATCTCTTATTTAACACGCAACCGAGAACAGGTAGATGTCAACGTTTCCACCAACACCCAGCACTAGTGTCTTTGATTTGGTGAACCAGGTCAAGCCTAGGATGCAATGATTCGGTGGATCCAGGTATGGTCTTCTTAAAAGACCACTATCCTTTGAAACTATGCTTGCTGAACTCAGAGAAGAATTTCATTTCCAACTTGTACAATGTGCATCCTGCAACGCCAAATAAGTTGTGGCTTGAGTGCTTCTCTTAAGGAATACACATGGTGTTACCTCAAGAATATACAACACCAACATGTTGCCACGCATTTTTGATTCAAATTTTATTATGCATGTTGCCATGTAGTTTTTTCTAACATGGGTATTATTTGGAAAAAAATAGTTGAAAGAAGGTATTGGCGCCACCATAAGAGATGGTATTTTTGTTGGGATGACAAGGACCGAAGAATTTGTATCTTCAAGTTCACATGCGGTCTTTCCTATGAGGTATACACCCACCTGTAACTTTTCGCGTTTTTTCTTTGTCATCAACATGCATAAGTTTTCTCAAGGTTTTAAGTAAATTGTTTTTACTATTACTGTTAAGTTGGAACTGAATTTAGTTAAGTTGGTTCTTACCCAAAAGAAAGTTGTGCTTTACATTAGATCTAGGTTTTTGTTTCCCTCAGCCAACCTATAAAGTTGGCCTATGTTTTTAAGTTAGTTGCTTTTGTCAGATGCTCAAGTTCACAAACAGAGAGTTATTAAGTTGGTTTTCCTGTTAGTCATGTTTGTTTTTTTTGTTTTTTCAGTTTGTGCTTCACATTGTAGGTAGTTGGATAGTGTGGTTAATTGAGTTGACCATGTCATGAATATTTTGTTGCCTTCTCTGAGTAATTAATTTTTTTACTCCCCTCTCAATTTTTCATGTTTTTGGTTTGCGGATTTTGTTGCACACAAACTGTTGATTCTAGAGTTCATTTTTATGAGCTTTTCTTTTTTATGTATGCGACTTGATAGAGAAATCAAGTTTTTAGCATAAGCATTATAATGTGCTCTTGCACTTTTAACAGTGTCAACCCGCATCCCGATAAATGATTCCTGTGTACTGGATGCAACTTCCTCGTGCATGTCAGCTTCGTCAGGAGCTCCTTCTTTCAAGTTAGGGTATGTTGTAGATTTTGTATGCAATGTAGTTCTGGGATTGCTTTGGTTTATTGTAGTGTTTGGTGGCCCATGGTGTCGTGCCCCTGCCACTGTTCATCGTAACCACCAACCGCTGCTCCTTGGTCATGTATAATTGGCTATGGAGATTCGCCAACCATCTCTTGTGCGACAGCTGGAGTGCAAAACTTTGGTTCCATATCGTTCATGCCAAAATCTTCAGTTGGGGGAGCATTGAGATCCAATACTGACATATTTAAAAATGAGAAAGTTCATTAGAATTTATATTTAATCTTCTAGTAATGACCATGGAGAAGTTTGTTGATGCATCTAACTAAGTTGTGTACTGATCATGGAGTAGTTGTTTCTTATCATGCTTAAGTTGTGTACTGACTAATGATACGTCTCCGACGTATCAATAATTTCTTATGTTCCATGCCACATTATTGATGATATCTACATGTTTTATGCATACTTTATGTCATATTTATGCGTTTTCCGGCACTAACCTATTAACGAGATGCCGAAGAGCCACTGTTTTCTGCTGTTTTTGGTTTCAGAAATCCTAGTAAGGAAATATTCTCGGAATTGGACGAAATCAATGCCCAGGGGCCTATTTTTCCACGAAGCTTCCAGAAGATCGGAGGACTTATGAAGTGGGGCCACGAGGTGGCGACACAACAGGGCGGCGCGGCCTGGGCCTTGGCCGCGTGGCCCTGGTGTGTGGGCCCCTCGTGTGGCCCCCTGACCTGCCCTTCCGCCTACATATAGTCTTCGTCGCGAAACCCCCAGTACCGAGAGCCACGATACGGAAAACCTTCCAGAGTCGCCGCCATCGCGAAGCCAAGATCTGGGGGACAGGAGTATCTGTTCCGGCACGCCGCCGGGACGGGGAAGTGCCCCCGGAAGGCTCCTCCATCGACACCACCACCATCTTCATCAACGCTGCTGTCTCCCATGAGGAGGGAGTAGTTCTCCATCGAGGCTAAGGGCTGTACCGGTAGCTATGTGGTTCATCTCTCTCCTATGTACTTCAATACAATAATCTCATGAGCTGCCTTACATGATTGAGATTCATATGATGATGGTTGTAATCTAGATGTCATTATGCTAGTCAAGTGGGTTTTACTTATGTGATCTCCGGAGACTCCTTGTCCCACGTGTGTAAAGGTGACGAGTGTGTGCACCGTGTGGGTCTCTTAGGCTATATTTCACAGAATACTTATTCACCGTTATGAATGGCATAGTGAAGTGCTTATTTATATCCCTTTATGATTGCAATGTGTTTTGTATCACAATTTATCCGTGTGCTACTCTAGTGATGTTATTAAAGTAGTTTATTCCTCCCGCACGGTGGAATGGTGACAAGTGTGTGCATCGTGTAGTACTTGGCGTAGGCTATGATTGTGATCTCTTGTAGATTATGAAGTTAACTATTGCTATGATGGTATTGATGTGATCTATGCCTCCTTTCGTAGCGTGAAGGTGACAAGTGTGCATGCTATGTTAGTACTTGGTTTGGTTATGTTGATCTGTCATGCACTCTAAGGTTATTTAAATATGAACATCGAATATTGTGGAGCTTGTTAACTCCGGCATTGAGGGTTCGTGTAATCCTACACGCTAGTGGTGTTCATCATCCAACAAGAGAGTGTAGAGTCTAGCATTTATCTATTTATTCTGTTATGTGATCAATGTTGAGAGTGTCCACTAGTGAAAGTATGATCCCTAGGCCTTGTTCCTGAATACTGCTATCGCTGCTTGTGTACTGTTCTACTGCATCTGTATTGTTCGTAATATTACCACCATCAACCACACGCCAGTCCTGGGCAAAGCACTTTTCTGGTGCCGTTACTACTGCTCATACTTATTCATACCACCTGTATTTCACTATCTCTTCGCCAAACTAGTGCACCTATTAGGTGTGTTGGGGACACAAGAGACTTCTTGCTTTGTGGTTGCAGGGTTGCATGAGAGGGATATCTTTGACCTCTTCCTCCATGAGTTCGATAAACCTTGGGTGATCCACTTAAGGGAAACTTGTTGCTGTTCTACAAACCTCTGCTCTTGGAGGACCAACACTGTCTACAAGAATAGAAGCACCCGTAGACATCAAGCACTTTTCTGGCGCCGTTGCCGGGGAGGAAAGGTAAAAGGTACTCACACTCCGGATCTCGGCTACTAAGCACTTTTCCGGCACCGTTGTAAGTACTCGAAGCTATTTCCTTTAGATGCTGCAATTGCATCTTTTTGTTTCTTCTTTACACTAGTTTGGCATAATGGATAACAATGAGCTTCTTATTCTATTTCCTAATTTAAGACATGGATGGTTTGATGCGAAAATTAAAAAACCCGTGGAACATATTAGTATGAACACTTTGAATACCATTGTTGCTAATGATATAGAAAGTTCTAAGCTTGGGGAAGCTGGTTCTGATGAGCATGATCTTTTTAGTCCCCCAAGCATTGAGGAGAAAATTTACTTTGATGATACTTTGCCTCCTATTTATGATGATTATAATGATAGTAGTCTATTAGTATCGCCTGTTATGGAGGATAAATTTGATTATGATTACAATATGCCTCCTATATTTGATGATGAGAATAATAATGATAGCTACTTTGTTGAATTTGCTCCCACTATTACCAATAAAATTGACTATGCTTATATGGAGGGTAATGATACTTTTATGCATGTGAATAAAGATGTTTTATGTGATACTTATATTGTTGAGTTTGCTCATGATGCTACTGGATATTATTATGAGAGAGGAAAATATGGTTGTAGAAATTTTCATGTTACTAAAACACCTCTCTATATGCTGAAATTTTTGAAGTTACACTTGTTTTATCTTTCTATGCTTGTTGCATCATGCTTCATGAATTTGTTTATTTACAAGATTCCTTTTCATAGGAAGCATGTTAGGCTTAAATGTGTTTTGAATTTGCCTCTTGATGCTCTCTTTTGCTTCAAATACTATCTCTTGCGAGTGCATCATTAAAACTGCTGAGCCCATCTTAATGGCTATAAAGAAAGAACTTCTTGGGAGATAACCCATGTGTTTATTTTACTACAGTAATTTTGTTTTTTATTTGAGTCTTGGAAGTTGTTACTACTGTAGCAACCTCTCCCTATCTTATTTTATTGCATTTGTTGTGCCAAGTAAAGTCTTTGATAGTAAAGTCAATACTAGATTTGGATTATCGCGAGAAACAGATTTTTTGTCTGTCACGAATCTGGGCCTAATTCTCTGTAGGTAACTTAGAAAATTATGCCAATTTACGTGAGTAATCCTCGATATGTACGCAACTTTCATTAAATTTGAGCATTTTCATTTGAGCAAGTCTCGGTGCCTCAATAAAATTCGTCTTTACGGACTGTTCTGTTTTGACAGATTCTGCCTTTTATTTCGCATTGCTTCTTTTGCTATGTTGGATGGATTTCTTTGTTCCATTAACTTCCAGTAGCTTTGAGCAATATCCAGAAGTGTCAAGAATGATTGTGTCACCTCTGAACATGTGAGTTTTTGATTATGCACTAACCCTCTAATGAGTTTGCTTTGAGTTTGGTGTGGAGGAAGTTTTCAAGGGTCAAGAGAGGAGGATGATATACTATGATCAAGAAGAGTGAAAGCTCTAAGCTTGGGGATTCCCTGCATATTTCAAAAAGACTCAAGCGTCTAAGCTTGGGGATGACCAAGGCATCCCCTTCTTCATCGACAAATTATCAGGTTCCTTCTCTTGAAACTATATTTTTATTCGGTCACATCTTATGTGCTTTACTTGGAGCGTCTGTATGTTTTTGTTTTTGTTTGAATAAATGCTTGTGTGAGAGAGAGACACGCTCCGCTGGTTCATATGAACATATATGTTCTTAGCTTTTAATTTTCATGGCGAAGGTTGAAACTGCTTCCTTAATTGTTATATGGTTGGAAACGAGAAATGCTACATGTAGTAATTGGTATGATGTCTTAAATAATGTGATACTTGGCAATTGTTGTGCTCATGTTTAAGCTCTTGCATCATATACCTTGCACCTATTAGTGAAGAAATACATAGAGCTTGCTAAAATTTGGCTTGCATAATTGGTCTCTCTAAGGTCTAGATAATTTCTAGTATTGGTTTGAACAACAAGGAAGACGGTGTAGAGTCTTATAATGTTTACAATATGTCTTTTATGTGAGTTTTGCTGCACCGGTTCATCCTTGTGTTTGTTTCAAATAACCTTGCTAGCCTAAGCCTTGTATCGAGAGGGAATACTTCTCATGCATCCAAAATCCATGAGCCAACCACTATGCCATTCGTGTCCACCATACCTACCTACTACATGGTATTTCTCCGCCATTCCAAAGTAAATTGCTTGAGTGCTACCTTTAAAATTTCCATTCTTTACCTTTGCAATATATAGCTCATGGGACAAATAGCTTAAAAACTATTGTGGTATTGAATATGTACTTATGCACTTTATCTCTTATTAAGTTGCTTGTTGTGCGATAACCATGTTCCCGGGGACGCCATCAACTACTCTTTGTTGAATATCATGTGAGTTGCTATGCATGTTCGTCTTGTCTGAAGTAAGGGAGATTTACCACTCATTTAATGGTTAGAGCATGCATAATGTTAGAGAAGAACATTGGGCCGCTAACTAAAGCCATGATCCATGGTGGAAGTTTCAGTTTTGGACATATATCCTCAATCTCATATGAGAACATTAATTATTGCTACATGCTTATGCATTAAAGAGGAGTCCATTATCTCGTTGTCTATGTTGTCCCTGTATGGATGTCTAAGTTGAGAATAATCAAAAGCGAGAAATCCAATGCGAGCTTTCTCCTTAGACCTTTGTACAAGCGGCATAGAGGTACCCCTTTGTGACACTTGGTTAAAACATGTGTATTGCGATGACAATCCCGGTAATCCAAGCTAATTAGGACAAGGTGCGGGCACTATTAGTATACTATGCATGAGGCTTGCAACTTGTAAGATATAATTTACATAACACATATGCTTTATTACTACCGTTGACAAAATTGTTTCTTGTTTTCAAAACCAAAGCTCTAGCACAAATATAGCAATCAATGCTTCCTCTCGCGAAGGGCCTTTCTTTTACTTTTATGTTGAGTCAGTTCACCTATCTCTCTCCACCTCAAGAAGCAAACACTTGTGTAAACTGTGCATTGATTCCTACATACTTGCATATTGCACTTGTTATATTACTTTACATTGATAATATCCATGAGATATACATGTTATAAGTTGAAAGCAACCGCTGAAACTTCAAATCTTCCTTTGTGTTGCTTCAATACCTTTACTATGAATTTATTGCTTTATGAGTTAACTCTTATGCAAGACTTATTGATGCTTGTCTTGAAAGTACTATTCATGAAAAGTCTTTGCTTTATGATTCAGTTGTTTACTCATGTCATTACCATTGTTTTGATCGCTGCATTCATTACATGTGTTTACAATAGTATGATCAAGGTTATGATGGCATGTCACTCCAGAAATTATCTTTGTTATCGTTTACCTGCTCGGGACGAGCGAAACTAAGCTTGGGGATGCTGATACGTCTCCGACGTATCGATAATTTCTTATGTTCCATGCCACATTATTGATGATATCTACATGTTTTATGCATACTTTATGTCATATTTATGCGTTTTCCGGCACTAACCTATTAACGAGATGCCGAAGAGCCGCTTGTTGTTTTCTCGCTGTTTTTGGTTTCAGAAATCCTAGTAAGGAAATATTCTCGAATTGGACGAAATCAACGCCCGTGGGCCTATTTTTCCACGAAGCTTCCAGAAGACCGGAGGACTTACGAAGTGGGGCCACGAGGTGGCGACATAACAGGGCGGCGCGGCCTGGGCCTTGGCCGCGCGGCCCTGGTGTGTGGGCCCCTCGTGTGGCCCCCTGACCTGCCCTTCCGCCTACATATAGTCTTCGTCGCGAAACCCCCGCACCGAGAGCCACGATACGGAAAACCTTCCGGAGCCGCCGCCATCGCGAAGCCAAGATCCGGGGGACAGGAGTATCCGTTCCCGCACGCCGCCGGACGGGGAAGTGCCCCGGAAGGCTCCTCCATCGACACCACCGCCATCTTCATCAACGCTCGCTGTCTCCCATGAGGAGGGAGTAGTTCTCCATCGAGGCTAAGGGCTGTACCGGTAGCTATGTGGTTCATCTCTCTCCTATGTACTTCAATACAATAATCTCATGAGCTGCCTTACATGATTGAGATTCATATGATGATGCTTGTAATCTAGATGTCATTATGCTAGTCAAGTGGGTTTTACTTATGTGATCTCCGGAGACTCCTTGTCCCACGTGTGTAAAGGTGACAGGTGTGTGCACCGTGTGGGTCTCTTAGGCTATATTTCACGTAATACTTATTCACCGTTATGAATGGCATAGTGAAGTGCTTATTTATATCCCTTTATGATTGCAATGTGTTTTGTATCACAATTTATCTCGTGTGCTACTCTAGTGATGTTATTAAAGTAGTTTATTCCTCCCGCACGGTGGAATGGTGACAAGTGTGTGCATCGTGTAGTACTTGGCGTAGGCTATGATTGTGATCTCTTGTAGATTATGAAGTTAACTATTGCTATGATGGTATTGATGTGATCTATGCCTCCTTTCGTAGCGTGAAGGTGACGAAGTGTGCATGCTATGTTAGTACTTGGTTTGGTTATGTTGATCCGTCATGCACTCTAAGGTTATTTAAATATGAACATCGAATATTGTGGAGCTTGTTAACTCCGGCATTGAGGGTTCGTGTAATCCTACACAGTTAGTGGTGTTCATCATCCAACAAGAGAGTGTAGAGTCTAGCATTTATCTATTTATTCTCGTTATGTGATCAATGTTGAGAGTGTCCACTAGTGAAAGTATGATCCCTAGGCCTTGTTCCTAAATACTGCTATCGCTGCTTGTTTACTGTTCTACTGCATCTGTATTGTCCGCAATATTACCACCATCAACCACACGCCAGTCCTGGGCAAAGCACTTTTCTGGTGCCGTTACTACTGCTCATACTTATTCATACCACCTGTATTTCACTATCTCTTCGCCGAACTAGTGCACCTATTAGGTGTGTTGGGGACACAAGAGACTTCTTGCTTTGTGGTTGCAGGGTTGCATGAGAGGGATATCTTTGACCTCTTCCTCCCTGAGTTCGATAAACCTTGGGTGATCCACTTAAGGGAAACTTGTTGCTGTTCTACAAACCTCTGCTCTTGGAGGCCCAACACTGTCTACAAGAATAGAAGCACCCGTAGACATCAACTAACATTAAAAAATGTAACCCACATCAACTACTTCTTTTGTAGCAGGATAGTTATGTTGTATATTGGTTTCATTGAGTTGTTTTTGTCTTTTCAACTTGGTTTATTTTCAAGTTACTACTAGAAGCCCACAAGTAGTATAATGAATTAATTGACATGCCCCTAAGTATTATACCCATTTAATTGGGTTGTTTCTTGTCATCCGGCTAAGTTGCTTTCTTAGAATAGATAAGTTGTTTTACACAACCTAACTAACTTTCTTTCCACCATGCATTTAAATTTTGGTTAAACAACCAATGACATTCCTTAGCTTGATAATGAATTTAATTTGAAATTTGATTTTCTAGCAAACAAACTTGAAATCTGGGAACACAAAAATGACAAAAGAGACGACGTTTACCAGAAGCTGAGGCGTAGCAGGGAACCTTCCATGACCTCGTCTGAAAACTTGCCAGCATGTATGTGTTTAAGGACAAGCGACACATACATGAAACTCGTAACTATTGCGAGATGGAAAAATGTAGCCATTGAATTTATGAATCAAGAGTATGAACTACAGATTGGATCCGGATATTACTCACAACTACCTAATAGTTCTGAGTGTAACAGACAAACTGAACAATATAAAAATACTTCTATGTTGGTAGTTTTTGTTCTTTTGATTCCTTTTAAGCTATATGGATAAGTTGTCTAACGTTTAATTAAATTGTTTTATAATTATGCTTAAGTTGTGTACTGAAATAAATTAAGTTGATTCCTCGAGCATGCTTAAGTTGTTGGGTATTCGTACA
>NC_061509.1:161087610-161103850 GCF_022539505.1 Lolium rigidum | reverse complement strand
GGAAGTTTTCAAGGGTCAAGAGAGGAGGATGATACAATATGATCAAGAAGAGTGAGAAGTCTAAGCTTGGGGATGCCTCCGTGGTTCATCCCTGCATATTTTAAGAAGCCTCAAGCATCTAAGATTGGGGATTCCCAAGGCATCCCTTCTTCATCGACAACTTATCAGGTCACCTCTAGTGAAACTATATTTTTATTCCGTCACATCGTATGTGCTTTACTTGGAGCGTCTGTTTGTTTTTATTTTTGTTTTTGTTTGAATAAAATCGGATCCTAGCATTCCTTGTTTGGGAGAGAGACACGTTCCGCTGTTTCGTATGAACACATATGTTCTTAGCTTTATTCTTAATGTTCATGGCTGAGGTTGAAACTGCTTCGTTCATTGTTATATGGTTGGAAACAGAAAATGCTGCATGTGGTAAATGGTATAATGTCTTGAATAATTTGATACTTGGCAATTGTTGTGCTCATATAGATCATGTTTAAGCTCTTGCATCATGTACTTTGCACCCATTAATGAAGAACTACATAGAGCTTGTTAAAATTTGGTTTGCATGATTGGTCTCTAGAATCTAGATATTTTCTGGTTGAGGTGTTTGAACAACAAGAATACGATGTAAAGTCATATAATGCTTGCAATATGTTCATATGTGAGTTTTTCTGTACCGTTTTATACTTGAGTTTGTTTCAAACAACCTTGCTAGCCTAGCCCTGTATTGAGAGGAATTCTTCTCGTGCATCCAAATCCTTGAGCCAAAAACTATGCCATTTGTGTCCACCATACCTACCTACTACATGGTATTTCTCTCGCCATTCCAAAGTAAATTACTTGAGTGCTACCTTTAAAATTCTATCCTTTGTCTTTGCAATATATAGCTCATGGGAAAATAGCCTTAAAAACTATTGTGGTGAAGAATATGTAGCTATGTATCTTATTTCTTAATAAGTTGCTTGTTGAGCGGTAACCATGTTTCTGGGGACGCCATCAACTATTACACCTTTGTTGAATATCATGTGAGTTGCTATGCATGTTCGTCTTGTCTGAAGTAAGGGCGATTTTCATGATCAAATGGTTTGAGTATGTATATTGTTAGAGAAGAACATTGGGCCGCTAACTAAAGCCATGATTCATGGTGGAAGTTTCAGTTTGGACAATTAATCCTCAATCTCTTATGAGAATTTTTAACTGTTGTTGAATGCTTATGCATTAAAGAGGAGTCCATTATCTCGTTGTCTATGTTGTCCCTGAGTATGGATGTCTAAGTTGAGAATAATCAAAAGCGAGAAATCCAATGCGAGCTTTCTCCTTAGACCTTTGTACATGCGGCATAGAGGTACCCCTTTGTGACACTTGGTTGAAACATATGCTATGCAATGATAATCCATGTTAATCCAAGCTAGTTAGGACAAGGTGCGAGCACTATTGGTAATCTATGCATGAGGCTTGCAACTTATAGGATATCTTATACATAACACATATGATTTATTACTACCATTGACAAAATTGTTTCTATGTTTTCAAAATGAAAAGCTCTAGCACAAAAATAGTAATCCATGCTTCCCTCTGCGAAGGGCCATTCTTCTACTTTATTGTCGAGTCAGTTTACCTACTTCTTTCTATCTTAGAAGCAAACACTTGTGTGAACTGTGTGCATTGATTCTTACATGTTTACCTATTGCACCTGTTATATTACTTTGTGTTGAAAATTATCCATGAGATAAATATGTTGAAGTTGAAAGCAACTGCTGAAACTTATATCTTCCTTTGTGTTGCTTCAAAGCTTTCTACTAAGAATCTATTGCTTTATGAGTAACTCTTATGCAAGTTTTATTGATGCTTGTCTTGAAAGTACTATTCATGAAAAGTCTTTGCTATATGATTCATTTGTTTACTCATTGTCTTCACCATTGCTTCGAATCGCTGCATTCATCTCATATGCTTTACAATAGTATTGATCAAGATTATGATAGCATGTCACCTCGTAAATTATCCTTGTTATCGTTTACCTACTCGAGGGCGAGTAGGAACTAAGCTTGGGGATGCTTGATACGTCTCAAACGTATCTATAATTTCTTATGTTCCATGCTACTTTTTCCGATGATACTCACATGTTTTATACACACTTTATGTCATTATTATGCATTTTCCGACACCGACCTATTGACGAGATGCCGAAGAGCCAGCTTGTCGTTTTCTGCTGTTTTTGGTTTCAGAAATCCTACAAAGGAAATATTCTCGGAATTGGACGAAATCAACGCCCAGGGTCTTATTTTTCCACGAAGCTTCCAGAAGACCGGGGGAGACACGAAGTGGGGCGACGAGGCGCCGCCACGCCAGGGCCGCGTGGCCAGGCTAGGGCCCGCGCCGCCCTGTTGTGTGGGGCCCTCGTGCCGCCCCTAAACCTACCCTTCCGCCTACTTAAAGCCTTCGTCGCGAAAACCCCAGTACCGAGAGCCACGATACGGAAAACCTTCCAGAGGCGCCGCCGCCGCCAATCCCATCTCGAGGGATTTAGGAGATCGCCTCCGGCACCCTGCCGGAGAGGGGAATCATCTCCCGGAGGGCTCTTCATCGCCATGATCACCTCTGGATCGATGTGTGAGTAGTTCACCCCTGGACTATGGGTCCATAGCAGTAGCTAGATGGTTGTCTTCTCCTCGTTGTGCTATCATGTTAGATCTTGTGAGCTGCCTATCATGATCAAGATCATCTATTTGTAATGCTACATGTTTTGTTTGTTGGGATCCGATGAATATTGAATACTATGTCAAGTTGATTATCAATCTATCATATATGTTGTTTATGTTCTTGCATGCTCTCCGTTGCTAGTAGAGGCTCCGGCCAAGTTGATACTTGTGACTCCAAGAGGGAGTATTTATACTCGATAGTGGGTTCATGCCTCCATTGAATCTGGGACGATGTGACGAAAGTTCTAAGGTTGTGGATGTGCTGTTGCCACTAGGGATAAAACATCAATGCTTTGTCTAAGGATATTTGTGTTGATTACATTACGCACCATACTTAATGCAATTGTCTCGTTGTTTGCAACTTAATACCTGGAAGGGGTTCGGATGATAACCCGAAGGTGGACTTTTAGGCATAGATGCATGCTGAATAGCGGTCTATGTACTTTGTCGTAATGCCCTGATTAAATCTCATAGTACTCATCATGATATATTTATGTGCATTGTTATGCCTTCTTTATTTGTTAATTTGCCCAACTGTAATTTGTTCACCCAACATGCCATTTATCTTATGGGAGAGACACCACTAGTGAACTGTGGACCCCGGTCCATTCTTTACATCTAAAATACAATCTACTGCAATACTTGTTCTTTACTGTTCTTCGCAAACAATCATCATCTTCCACACAATACGTTTAATCCTTTGTTTACAACAATCCGGTGAGATTGACAACCTCACTGTTACGTTGGGGCAAAGTACTTTGATTGTGTTGTGCAGGTTCCACGTTGGCGCCGGAATCCCTGGTGTTGCGCCGCACTACACTCCGTCACCAACAACCTTCACGTGTTCCTTGACTCATACTGGTTCGATAACCTTGGTTTCTTACTGAGGGAAAACTTGCTGCTGTACGCATCACATCTTCCTCTTGGGGTTCCCAACGGACGTGTGTCTTGCACGCTATCAAGGGGACGACGGGCGGCAGAATATAGGCTGCTGGGTGGAGGAACGGCGGGGTGGTGCAGCGGCGACAGAGCAACGGGAGGGGAGGAAGGATTTCCGTCGACAAAGTGGTGGGGTTCCTCTGTTCTCTCGCCGACAGAGCGGGCCCGTTCCCGCTTTTCTCTCGTCCGGAGTCCCCGATCGCACCCCGGGGGGGCGGGGATGGTCTGGGCTCTCCAAACGGATGAAAGGCCTAATCCGGACGAAAACGAGAAACCGGGGACGCGTTTGGGCCGTTTTCGTCCATCCGGATGTAAAAAACACGTCCTGAAGGCCTCATCGGGGATACGACTGGGGATGCTCTAACACAGTTGAGATCCTGACTAAACGCACGCACACCATGCACGCACTGCATGGATATCGGATGCGGTGGACTCGGTGTGGTGGACTTGGTCGATGCTTATCTGAAGAATGGGCTTCAGTTATCTTTAGTCTAACAATTCACTTGGTTGGTGTCTGGCTATGGTGCTGGTGCAGAACTACGGAGCTTTTTTTCGTATTAAGCAGATACAAGGGTTTTACAATGCACCGTTAGGTGACTGAATACAACAGGAAACAGAGAAAGGAACTAGAACTGAAACTAGTTAACCATTCCTCGCAAAAGGTACCCAAAGCGCAGCTATTCCTTTTGCCCACAGCTCCAAAGATCGCTGAAAGGTAACCACATTATCTTCGATCGCCATGTTCTTCCGCTGGAAAGTATGTCTGTTATGTTCCAGCCAGATCTCTCATGAGGGTAGGATGACGAGAGAGGCCCGTGCCTTTGCCAGTGTTGTTCTTGTTGCCCCGAGGAGAGCATTGCCCAGACTCAGCGATGCTACACCTAGGAGAGCATTACTGAGTTTTCCACATTTCATTGCTCTTTCCTCACACTGAATTCAGTAATTCTTACGGTGGTTTTATTGGTTTTGGGAGGGATTAATTACCCGTACTAGTAACTTTTGCAATAAAGGGACAGATACTTTTGCAGCCGCATCTTTCTTTGTGGTCCTCAAACACTGGTGTAACCGAACCAAATGCCCCCCCTGACATATCTGATGAGCCGTGAGCGTAACAATATTTAACCGCGTTGGCTCTAGCTTGCAACGGTAAGTTAGCCAGCTGGGTGAAAGAGAGAAGAAAACCTCCCTGAAAGAGGCCCTACTTCACCGTCTTTCTGAAGGAATTGAAGCTGCGAAAGCCTTTTGCTGCAAAAAGTGTACGTGCACTGCACCTTCTCCTTGCGAGTCGTGATCTGTGTATTGGCTGTCCTGTCTTCAATTCCACCTATTAATTCAGTGATGCTATTGCTGCCCCCACCAACATTGTTGCCGTATGTTTCTGCTCACTACAGCTTCCTCATGGACACCCCACTGCGCCCTTGTACATGTTACACAGAACACCTTACCAGCCAAGATATATACACGGATCAAAATTTCTCTTGCAATGCTGGAAGCATGTATAAATGTGACACATAAGACCATCTCTAACAGATACTGCGAATAGTCAAATCGCAAAACTCATATGTAGTATTCTGCATCGAGTTTTTCCCGTGAGAAAAGTGTCGTGGCGAAGTACAGTATCTTTCTTTCTAGAAAAATATATGGAATCCGCGATCCTATCCAATTTTTTAAGTAATTTTAGCATTCGAAATTATTTTCTTTCGCAAGAGCACTCAAAGATAGATTGAAGATCTTCAGTTCTTCGGTCGGCAGCCGCAGTCAGTAATAGCATAATGCATCCTTAAACTGTAGAAAGAAATATTCGTGAAACATTCCGTCTTCTTCCTTGCGGGCACAAATCTCAGACATCACCGCTCGTCTCCCTATACTGGCTCCCAGCCCCTCCGGTGACCTAGGCTGAAATCTAAACAAATTTCAGTCAAATATGAGCAAGCACTAAAGGAATTTGAAATTTGAGTGACTCAGATACACTGAAGTTATTTATACTACCGTTGATAATTGTTAATAGATCGGTGAAATTTTCGCAAAAAAATGCTCCCTGTGTTTCACCTTGGTGCCATCTCTTCCCCTAGTCCAATGAGGAGAGATCTCCAATGAGTATATTGTATTAAAGTTTAATTTGTAGACTTATTTATCTCCTCCATTTTTATCTATAAGGCCATCGAACATTTTGAGGTAAAATTTTGATTGATAATTTAACCAGATAATATCAGTTATATGTCACCAAAAATATACCATTGGATTTATATTTGAAGATGTTTCCAACGACATATTTTTTGATTTTATATGAGACCATCATACATTTTATATCAAATTGTTAGTCAAAATTTTGGCTCGAAATACTTAGTGACCTTTTATACAAAAAACGGAGGGAGTATTAAAAGTGTGATTTGATATATTAAAGAAGTGTTGGGCTAACAGATGATGGATTGGCCTAGTATCGAGCCCTAGAAAATACCGAGTATAATACATTTTATATAGTTTTATATTATATGAGTTCAATTGGCGAACTAGATACCCACACAAGAATAGTAAACCGGTATGGAGGGAGTATTATTAAATGACTTACTAATTAGTCTTAAAATTTGTAAAACATGGACTAAAAGTATGTTTTGGTAACTGAGGTCTACTTTTTTAGTTTCGCACTGGGCCTCCGATTTCTCAGGTACGGCCCTGCTAGGCTCCTAGCTCCCTGCTCACCTCTTAGAATAGATCCTGATGTGCTCCTCTTCCCTGCCCTAGCGACCATCGCTCGCTGCTGCTGCTCCGATCCGTTGCAAGCTTAGCTTGTGCGTACGATCAATCGATCTAGGTGCGTGCAACCGAAGCTAGCTAGATCAATTGGTCGTGTTGTTCCCGCTGCTGGCGAGCCGCAATCACTAGCTCCTCGAGGATTTGTTCCGATTTTGTCAAAAACTGATCGCAACAGGGCAGCGAGCTAGAATACGGTGTCGATTTGGTCGGACTACGAACGGAGCAGCGGAATTTCGTCAGAGTAGTACCGCTCTAGCGTGCAGTGACCAAAAGTTTTGGTACGCCAAAATCTTCGCCGTTTACCTTACTTTTTGGCCAAAATGCCACATGTATAGAGTACTAGAGGATTCTTTGGAGGTTTGCCGTCAAAATATTTGCGAGTCCGTTATGCAGGATCTATTTGTGGCAGTTTTTTGGTTAAACAAGTGAATTATACGTTTGTGCCTGTTTTTTACGGTATAAAAGGAAAAGTCAGAACTAGTCAACTCATCACTTTCACTGAATTCTCTAAGCTCGTCTTGAAGGCAAAGAAGATCTCGAAAAGAAATGAGCTAAAGTTTCTTGAAATGAAGATCAAGAAACTCTTGTCAACCATTGTTCTATTTAACATCACATGACACTAGTACAACAATAATCCGTGTTTAGGGGCTAGCTGATCGACTTGTCCTATTTCACTAGGGGCTAGCTGGTACCTAAACACAACACTGAAAACCGTGTATGCGTTGCTATGTGTGCTCTTGGGCACAAGGACAAGAAGAAAATGGTAAACAAAACCCAAAGAAGGCGTAGTACTGCATGCAGTCCAATCCTCGGCACGTACGCACGTAGCTGTGCACTTGGGCAGTACGCGGTACGTCGAGGCAGCCGGCAGAGAGCCTGAGCAGGTCAGGCTAGTTGTGCAGCGGATTGGGGCCCTGGGGTACCATCCTCTTGGACTCATCGTACGCTGCTCCTTCCGCCTCGCCGGTAGCTGACGCCGCCGGCGGTGGCCCCGTCCGAAGCACCGTGCTACGGTGCTTCCGGGCAGCAGCAGCAGCCGCGGCCACTACTGCGTCCGCCTTGAGAGCTCTGCAGCTGCAGGAGCCAGTGCCCGGCTCCGCCGCCGCCAGCAGCAGCAACAGGACGAGGAGGAGAAGGGCGACCAAGCTGAGCGTGTCTGGCAATGGAGGACTGCCAGCGCCCCCGGCGCGTCGTCTCATGGCCTTCGACGGAGCTTGGCTAGCTAGAGGTACAGAGCAGGTGGTTTGCTTGTCTGTTGCGGGTGTACGCGGTGAGATTTTGGTTGTCGTCTGCGTTGTGTGTGGGGAGGTATGAGGGGGAGGGGGAGGGAGGGGGAGGCCAGATGTCGCACGAGAAGAAAAGGACGGGGCCGTCCTTTTACGAGCGTGAATTTAGATCACCTCTAGTCTCGCGTCACCTAAACCCAGGGCCCATCCCCGCTCAAGTCTCAACATGCTTCCAAGGATTTTTTTGGATCCGCCGTGATCCAGTATATAGCGGGTGTGGCCTCTTGAGGTCATCCCCGAGGTTGTTTTCTTCGCCATTTACATCGTCACAAACCTCTGGTCAAGCCTAGTAATGGCCGCATCAGTTCATAGGGCACGCGCAGGGAGTCATCGCAATAGTGGCGTGGCGGGATAGCAGATGCGTTAACGTCGGCCATCACACCCTCGCTTGCCACCGGCATTAAATACGCATGTGCACAGCCCCCCTTTCGCACACATCATCGGCGCTCGCCTCATCCAAATAGCTAGCGCCACCAATCACCGAGAGCGCCACCCATAACCGAAGCAACGTAACCACTATGTCGAATCACCGCACCGGAGGTGCAACCGTGAACGGATTTGGGCACGATAGCTTAACCGTCTCCGTTGTGTGGGCTTTGTACGTCGCTCGTAACCAGTCCCGCCAGACATACGCCTACCAAGCAGCGACAGATGGCGACGAACGACATGGGCATCCCATCGGCGCCCAAGGTAGGAAGCGATCGGTGGTGGCAAGAGATCCACAACCACCGCCGCACGCTACTGGAGGCGGAGCGGACATCCCCAACATGGGTGCCCACCGGCAGCGATGACTACTGGTGGGCCGACTACTTCTAGGTGCGGCAGGACGAGGGTTTGGCGTGGTTCGATGGCCTCATCCTGCCGTTGACAAAGTACAACGCGATAGAGCGCCTCCGTTTCTAGGGTGTGCCAGGCCAAACCCTAGAGGCCGACCTACAGGGGATCCGGCATGGCGAACCTCGGCTGTAGATGCCACCTTCCCCGCCAACATCGCCCAGGTGGTGAACATGTCCCGCTCCTCGTCGTTGATGTCCTCTCGCACCCACAACCCTGTATCCAAACGCGAAGTGAAGGAGGATTTTGCCAAACCAATGAGGAGGCACAACCGCTCACGAGCATCGTGATCGGCATCTGTCGGTAGTAGCCTGCGTCACCCGAAAGCTATAGCCGAAGCATGAGGAGGAGGTCGACGGTGGGAGCCGAAGCTAGCCGCGGACCTCCGCCATCAGAGGCCGCTCTCCAGCATTGATGACCCCACGGACAAGCCACGCTTCAACACGGTGTGGCTGAACTTGGTGCACGAACTACGACACCTCGGAGGATAAAATTGAGGATGTGGTCACGGCGTTGATCCGCGGTGCAGGCAAGCCACTCATTTACCTCACTTGCGACAACGGCGCCGGTGGCGTTGGTTGCAACAACGACGCTAGACCTAGCGGCGCCGTGAAGGACGAGCCAACCGATGGTGCCGACCAACGCGGGAAGAACAATGTCATTGAAGGCGACTACTAATACTGCGAGTATACTAAAAATTGTTGAAGTGTACAAGTAGATTATCTAGCCCTTTCTATCAGTTCGGACTTTTGATTGCGCTGGCTAGTGCATGAAGCTTAACATGGTATCAGAATCCAAGGTCTCGAGTTCAAATCCTGGCTTTCGCAATTTATTCTAAAATTGTTGTTGCCCCCTTGCAGTCCTCGTATAGGCACGTTTATAAGCCTGTGAGGGGGTATTGAAGTGTATATGTAGATTGACTAACCATTTCCATCAGCTACGTTGGCTATTGCATGAAGCTTAATAGTCCCTCTTAGTCACACCATATTGGATCGCTCGGTTGACTCACTCCTCGAAATAGGATTTCGTCCCGCTATATTAATATAGCAAACAACCGATACAAGAAGCAATCACCGCTGGGGTAAAACAGCACACGAGCACGCCCAAGAGAAAACATAAAAGAAAGAAATGTCAAAGAGGTCGGATCGACGTAAAAACGACGATGTCTCGCGGCCGCTGCGCCAACCGAAGATATCCACCACGCTCCTAGCACTCTGAAGCGCCGCGTACCAAGCAGCACCTTCAGGAAGGAATGCGACGACAACGACGCTGCTGCCTGGACGAATCCTAGGGTTTCCCCTGGTACGCACACGAGCAAGGGAGGAAGGCTTCACGCCAAGCCCTTCAGGAAGGTAGGGAGGCGCCCGCAGACGCCACCACGTTGGCATCGGTCTGACCGACACGGATTTCTCCCGACCCTCGCAACCCCGCCCCGGACGCTCCATCGTGCACCACCATGCTTGCCGCCCACCGCCATGCGGCACCACAACCTTCCAGACACCAACGCCGTCTCACCGTGGCAATCGAAACGAGGCCAAGCGAATCAAGAGGGGATAGCCGAGAACTAGATGCAGCAGGTCAGCAGCCACGTGATACGTCTCCGACGTATCGATAATTTCTTATGTTCCATGCCACATTATTGATGATATCTACATGTTTTATGCACACTTTACGTGCATTTTCTGGAACTAACCTATTAACAAGATGCCGAAGAGCCGATTCTTTGTTTTTCTGCTGTTTTTGGTTTCAGAAATCCTAGTAACGAAATATTCTCGGAATTGGACGAAATCAACGCCCGGGGTCCTATTTTGCCACGAAGCTTCCAGAAGACCGAAGAGGAGTCGAAGTGGGGCCACGAGGCGCCGCCACCATAGGGCGGCGCGGCCCAGGCCCTGGCCGCGCCGACCTGTGGCGTGGGGCCCTCGTGTGGCCCCCACGTTGCCCTTTCGCCTACTTAAAGCCTCCGTCGCGAAACCCCCACACCGAGAGCCACGATACGGAAAACCTTCCGAGACGCCGCCGCCGCCAATCCCATCTCGGGGGATTCGGAGATCTCCTCCGGCACCCTGCCGGAGAGGGGATTCATCTCCCGGAGGACTCTTCACCGCCATGGTCGCCTCCGGAGTGATGAGTGAGTAGTTCACCCCTCGGACTATGGGTCCATAGCGTAGCTAGATGGTTGTCTTCTCCTCATTGTGCTTCATTGTTGGATCTTGTGAGCTGCCTAACATGATCAAGATCATCTATCCGTAATGCTATATGTTGTGTTTGTCGGGATCCGATGGATAGAGAATACCATGTTATGTTAATTATCAAGTTATTACCTATGTGTTGTTTAAGATCTTGCATGCTCTCCGTTATTAGTAGAGGCTCGGCCAAGTTGATGCTAGTAACTCCAAGAGGGAGTATTTATGCTCGATAGTGGGTTCATGCCTCCATTGATACCTGGGACAGTGACAGAAAGTTCTAAGGTTGTGTTGTGCTGTTGCCACTAGGGATAAAACATTGATGCTATGTCCGAGGATGTAGTTGTTGATTACATTACGCACCATAATTAATGCAATTGTCTGTTGTGTAGCAACTTAATACTGGAAGGGGTTCGGATGATAACCTGAAGGTGGACTTTTTAGGCATAGATGCAGTTGGATGGCGGTCTATGTACTTTGTCGTAATGCCCAATTAAATCTCACTATATTTATCATGACATGTATGTGCATTGTTATGCCCTCTCTATTTGTCAATTGCCCGATCGTAATTTGTTCACCCAACATGCTTTTATCTTATGGGAGAGACACCTCTAGTGAGCTGTGGACCCTCGTCCATTCTTTTATACTCGAAATACAAATCTGCTGCAATACTTGTTCTTTACTTGTTTTCTTGCAAACAATCATCTTCCACACAATACGGTTAATCCTTTGTTACAGCAAGCCGGTGAGATTGACAACCTCACTGTTTCGTTGGGGCAAAGTATTTTGGTTGTGTTGTGCAGGTTCCACGTTGGCGCCGGAATCCCTGGTGTTGCGCCGCACTACATCCCGCCGCCATCAACCTTCAACATGCTTCTTGGCTCCTCCTGGTTCGATAAACCTTGGTTTCTTTCCGATGGAAAACTTGCTGCTGTGCGCATCATACCTTCCTCTTGGGGTTCCCAACGAACGTGTGAGTTACACGCCATCAAGCTCTTTTTCCGGCGCCGTTGCGGGAGATCAAGACACGCTGCAAGGGGAGTCTCCACTTCCCAATTTCTTTACTTTGTTTTTGTCTTGCTTTATTTTATTTACTACTTTGTTTGCTGCATTATATCAAAACACAAAAAAAATTAGTTGCTAGCTTTACTTTATTTACTATCTTATTTGCTATATCAAAAACACAAAAAAATTAGTTTACTTGCATTTACTTTATCTAGTTTGCTTTATTTACTACTGATAAAATGGCCACCCCTGAAAATACTAAGTTGTGTGACTTCACAACCACAAATAATAATGATTTACTATGCACACCTATTGCTCCACCTGCTACTACAGCAGAATTCTTTGAAATTAAACCTCGCTTTTATCGAATCTTGTTATGCGAGAGCAATTTTCTAGTGTTAGTTCGATGATGCTTGCTTGCCCATCTCAATAATTTTGTTGAACTATGTGAAATGCAAAAGTATAAAGATGTATATGGTGATATTATTAAATTGAAATTGTTTCCTTTCTCATTAAGAGGAAGAGCTAAAGATTGGTTGCTATCTCTGCCTAAGAATAGTATTGATTCATGGACTAAATGCAAGGATGCTTTTATTGGTAGATATTATCCCCCTGCTAAAATTATATCTTTGAGGAGTAGCATAATGAATTTTGAACAATTGGATAATGAACATGTTGCGCAAGCTTGGGAAAGAATGAAATCTTTGGTTAAAAATTGCCCAACCCATGGACTGACTACTTGGATGATCATCCAAACCTTCTATGCAGGACTAAATTTTTCTTCGCGGAATTTATTGGATTCAGCTTGCTGGAGGTACCTTTATGTCCATCACCTTGGGGGCGGCTACAAAGCTTCTTGATGATATGATGATTAATTACTCTGAATGGCACACGGAAAGAGCTCCACAAGGTAAGAAGGTAAATTCTGTTGAAGAATTCTCTTCCTTGAATGATAAGATTGATGCTATTATGTCTATGCTTGTGAATGATAGGACTAATGTTGATCCTAATAATGTTCCGTTAGCTTCATTGGTTGCCCAAGAAGAACATGTTGATGTAAACTTCATTAAAAATAATAATTTCAACAACAATGCTTATCGGAACAATTCTAGTAATAACTATAGGCCATATCCTTATAATAATGGTAACGGTTATGCTAATTCTTATGGGAATTCTTACAACAATAATAGGAATACACCCCCTGGACTTGAATCTATGCTTAAAGAATTTATTAGTACACAAACTGCCTTTAACAAATGCTGTTGAGGAAAAGCTCAATAAAATTGATATTCTTGCTTCTAAGGTTGATAGTCTTGCCTCTGATGTTGATCTTTTGAAATCGAAAGTTATGCCTAATAGGGATATTGAAAATAAAATTTTTACTACAGCAAATGCCATCCAAGTTAGAATTAATGAGAATATAAGATTAATGGCTGAACTGCGTGCTAGGTGGGATAGAGAAGAAAATGAAAAACTAGCTAAAGAGAAAAATGTAGCTAAAGTTTGGACTATTACCACCACTAGCAATGCTAATGATTCACATGTTGCTGCACCTCCTACTATTAATGGTAAAATAATTGGTGTTGGCAATGTTTCTACTCCTAGTGCAAAGCGCGCAAAATTACACAGGAACTGCTAAAGCTGCTGAAACTGCTCTGTGATAAAGCTTGCTGAAATTTTTTCCAACCTTGGGGATGATAATCCCATTGCTTTAGATTGTAATGATTTAGATTTTGATGATTGCCACATCTCTGAAGTTATAAAGTTCTTGCAAAAACTTGCTAAGAGTCCCAATGCTAGCGTCTGTAAACTTGGCTTTCACAAAACATATTACAAATGCTCTCATAAAAGCTAGAGAAGAGAAACTAAAACTTGAAACTTCTATTCCTAGAAAGCTAGAGGATGGTTGGGAGCCCATCATTAAAATAAGGGTCAATGATTTTAATTGTAATGCTTTATGTGATCTTGGTGCAAGTATTTCTGTTATGCCTAAGAAAGTCTATGATATGCTTGACTTGCCACCATTGAAAAACTGTTATCTGGATGTTAATCTCGCTGATAATGCTAAAAAGAAACCTTTGGGGAGAGTTGATAATGTTCATATTATGGTTAACAATAACCTTGTCCCCGTTGATTTTGTTGTCTTGGATATTGAATGCAATGCATCTTGCCCCATTATATTGGGAAGACCTTTTCTTCGAACCGTTGGTGCTACTATTGATATGAAGGAAGGTAATATTAAATATCAATTTCCTCTCAAGAAAGGTATGGAACACTTCCCTAGAAAGAGAATGAAGTTACCTTATGATTCTATTATTAGAACAAATTATGATGTTGATGCTTCGTCTCTTGATGTTACTTGATACACACTTTTTGCGCCTAGGCGAAAGGCGTTAAAGAAAAGCGCTTATGGGAGACAACCCATGTTTTTACTACAGTATTTTTGTTTTATATTTGAGTCTTGGAAGTTGTTTACTACTGTAGCAACCTCTCCTTATCTTAGTTTTGTGTTTTGTTGTGCCAAGTAAAGTCTTTGATAGTAAAGTAAATACTAGATTTGGATTCTTGCGCGAGAAACAGATTTCTTTGCTGTCACGAATCTGGGTCTAATTCTCTGTAGGTAACTCATAAAATTAAGCCAATTTACGTGAGTGACCCTCAGATATGTACGCAATTTTCATTCAATTTGAGCATTTTCATTTGAGCAAGTCTGGTGCCTCAATTAAATCCATCTTTACGGATTGTTCTGTTTTGACAGATTCTGCCTTTTATTTCGCATTGCCTCTTTTGCTATGTTGGATGAATTTCTTTGATCCATTAATGTCCAGTAGCTTTATGCAATGTCCAGAAGTGTTAAGAATGATTGTGTAACCTCTGAACATGCTAATTTTTATTGTTCACTAACCCTCTAATGAGTTGTTTCGAGTTTGGTGTGGAGGAAGTTTTCAAGGATCAAGATAGGAGTATGATACAATATGATCAAGGAGAGTGAAAGCTCTAAGCTTGGGGATGCCCCGGTGGTTCACCCCTGCATATTTTAAGAAGACTCAAGCGTCTAAGCTTGGGGATGCCCAAGGCATCCCCTTCTTCATCGACAACATTATCGGGTTCCTCCCTCGAAACTATATTTTTATTCCATCACATCTTATGTACTTTGCTTGGAGCGTCGGTTTGTTTTTGTTTTTGTTTTTGTTTTTGTTTGAATAAAATGGATCCTAGCATTCACTTTGTGGGAGAGAGACACGCTCCGCTGTAGCATATGGACAAGTATGTCCTTAGGCTTTACTCATAGTATTCATGGCGAAGTTTCTTCTTCGTTAAATTGTTATATGGTTGGAATCGGGAAATGCTACATGTAGTAATTCTAAAATGTCTTGGATAATTTGATACTTGGCAATTGTTGTGCTCATGTTTAAGCTCTTGCATCATATACTTTGCACCTATTAATGAAGAAACACCTAGAGCTTGCTAATTTGGTTTGCATATTTGGTTTCTCTAGAGTCTAGATAATATCTAGTATTGAGTTTTGAACAACAAGGAAGACGGTGTAGAGTCTTATAATGTTTACAATATGTCTTTTATGTGAGTTTTGCTGCACCGTTCATCCTTGTGTTTGTTTCAAATAACCTTGCTAGCCTAAACCTTGTATCGAGAGGGAATACTTCTCATGCATCCAAAATCCTTGAGCCAACCACTATGCCATTTGTGTCCACCATACCTACCTACTACATGGTATTTATCCGCCATTCCAAAGTAAATTGCTTGAGTGCTACCTTTAAAATTCCATCATTCACCTTTGCAATATATAGCTCATGGGACAAATAGCTTAAAAACTATTGTGGTATTGAATATGTACTTACGCACTTTATCTCTTATTAAGTTGCTTGTTGTGCGATAACCATGTTTACGGGGACGCCATCAACTATCCTTTGTTGAATATCATGTGAGTTGCTATGCATGTCCGTCTTGTCCGAAGTAAGAGAGATCTACCACCTTAATGGTTGGAGCATACATATTGTTAGAGAAGAACATTGGGCCGCTAACTAAAGCCATGATTCATGGTGGAAGTTTCGAGTTTTGGACATATATCCTCAATCTCATATGAGAATAATAATTGTTGCCACATGCTTATGCATTAAAGAGGAGTCCATTATCTGTTGTCCATGTTGTCCCGGTATGGATGTCTAAGTTGAGAATAATCAAAAGCGAGAAATCCAAAATGCGAGCTTTCTCCTTAGACCTTTGTACGGCGGCATGGAGATACCCCATTGTGACACTTGGTTAAAACATGTGTATTGCGATGATCCGGTAGTCCAAGCTAATTAGGACAAGGTGCGGGCACTATTAGTATACTATGCATGAGGCTTGCAACTTGTAGGATATAATTTACATAACTCATATGCTTTATTACTACCGTTGACAAAATTGTTTCATGTTTTCAAAATAAAATCTCTAGCACAAATATAGCAATCGATGCTTTCCTCTTTGAAGGACCTTTCTTTTACTTTTATGTTGAGTCGAGTTCACCTATCTCTCTCCATCTCAAGAA